>NW_024716902.1:0-17408 GCF_018991925.1 Homarus americanus | reverse complement strand
ATCGAGTATAACACATCCCCTGATCGAGTATAACACATCCCCTGATCGTGTATAACAAAGTTCCCTGGTCGAGTATAGTAATGTTCCCTAATCGAGTATAACAAAGTCCCCTGGTCGATTATAACAAATTCCCCTGATCAAGTATAACAAAGTCCCCTGGTCGAGTATAACAAATTCCCCTAATCAAGTATAACAAAGTCCCTGATCGATTATGACAAAGGCCCTTGATCGAGTATAACAAAGGCCCCTGATCGAGTATAACAAAGTCCCCCGATCGAGTATAACAAAGTTCTCTGATCGAGTATAACAAAGTCCCCTGGTCGTGTATAACAAAGTCCTTTGGTCGAGTATAACAAATTTTCCTGATCGAGTATAACAAAGTCCCCTGGTCGAGTATAACAAATTCCCCTTATCGAGAATAACAAAGTCCCCTGGTTGAGTATAAGAATGGCCTATGATTGAATATAACAAAGGCCCATCATCGAGTATAACAAACGCCACTCATCGAGTCTAACAAAGTCCCCTGACTGAATAATATGAGATGTCCATTGATCACATAAATAAAGGCCCCTGATCGAGTATATATAGCAACAAAGTCTCCTACTGAGTATAACAAAGTCCCCTGGTCGAGTATAACAGCAAGTCCTCGGATTATATACAAAGTCCCCTGGTAGAGTATAACAAAGTCCCTGTTTTATAACAAAGTCCTCGACTAGAGGAAAAAAACAAAGCCCCCTGATCGAGTATAACAAAGTCCCCCATCGAGTATAACAAAGTCCCCTGGTCGAGTATAACAAAGTCCCTTATCGACTATAAAAAAGTCCCCTGGTCGAGTGTAACCAAAGCCCCTCATTGAGTATGACAAACGCCCCCGGTTGAGTATAACAAAGCCTCCTGATCGAGTATAACACAGTCCACTTATCGAGCATAACTAAGGCCCCTGGTCGAGCTTAACAAAGCCCCCTGATCGAGTATAACAAAGTCCCCTTAACGAGTATAACAAAGCTCAATCATCGAGTATAACAAAGTCCCCTAATCGAGTATAACAAAGCCCAATCATCGAGTATAACAAAGTCCCCTGATCGAGTATAACAAATTCACCTGATCAAGTATAACAAAGTCCCCTGATCGATTATGACAAAGACCCTTGATCGAGTATAACAAAGGCCCCTGATCGAGTATAACAAAGTCCCCTGATCGAGTATAACAAAGTCCCCTTATCGAGTATAACAAAGTCCCCTGGTCGAGTATAACAAATTCCCCTGATCAAGTATAACAAAGTTCCCTGGTCGAGTATAACAAAGTCCCCTGGTCGAGTATAACAAAGTCCACTGGTCGAGTATAACCAAGGCCCCTGATCGAGAATAACAAAGTCCCCTGATCGCATATAACAAAGTCCTCTTTTCAAGCATAACAAAGGCCCCTGGTCGAGCATAACAAAGACCCCCTGATCGAGCAATACAAAGTCCCCTGATCAAGTATAAAAAAGTCCCCTGATCGAGTATAACAAAGACGCCTGGTCGAGTATAACAAAACCACCTGATCGAGTATAACAAATCCCCTGATCGTGTATAACAAAGTTCCCTGGTCGAGTATAGTAATGTCCCCTGATCAAGTATAACAAAGTCCCCTGGTTGTGTATCACAAAGCCTCCTAACTGAGTATAACAAAGTCCCTTGATCGAGTATAACACATCCCCTGATCGAGTATAACACATCCCCTGATCGTGTATAACAAAGTTCCCTGGTCGAGTATAGTAATGTTCCCTAATCGAGTATAACAAAGTCCCCTGGTCGATTATAACAAATTCCCCTGATCAAGTATAACAAAGTCCCCTGATCGATTATGACAAAGGCCCTTGATCGAGTATAACAAAGGCCCCTGATCGAGTATAACAAAGTCCCCCGATCGAGTATAACAAAGTTCTCTGATCGAGTATAACAAAGTCCCCTGGTCGTGTATAACAAAGTCCTTTGGTCGAGTATAACAAATTTTCCTGATCGAGTATAACAAAGTCCCCTGATCGAGTAAAACAAATTCTCCTTATCGAGAATAACAAAGTCCCCTGGTTGAGTATAAGAATGGCCTATGATTGAATATAACAAAGGCCCATCATCGAGTATAACAAACGCAACTCATCGAGTCTAACAAAGTCCCCTAATCGAATATGACAAAGTCCATTGATCAAGTATAACAAAGGCCCCTGATCGAGTATAACAAAGTCTCCTTATCGAGTATAACAAAGTCCCCTGGTCGAGTATAACAAAGTCCCCTGATTGAGTATAACAAAGTCCCCTGGTAGAGTATAACAAAGTCCCCTGGTCGAGTATAACAAAGTTCCCTGATCGAGGAAAACAAAGCACCCTGATCGAGTATAACAAAGTCCCCCCATCGAGTATAACAAAGTCCCCTGGTCGAGTATAACAAAGTCCCATATCGACTATAAAAAAGTCCCCTGGTCGAGTGTAACCAAGGCCCCTCATTGAGTATGACAAACGCCCCCGGTTGAGTATAACAAAGCCTCCTGATCAAGTATAACAAAGTCCACTTATCGAGCATAACTAAGGCCCCTGGTCGAGCTTAACAAAGCCCCCTGATCGAGTATAACAAAGTCCCCTTTCGAGTATAACAAAGCCCAATCATCGAGTATAACAAAGGACCCTGGTCGAGTATAACAAAGTTCCCTGATCGAGTATAACAAAGCTCAATCATCGAGTATAACAAAGTCCCCAAATCGAGTATAACAAAGCCCAATCATCGAGTATAACAAAGTCCCCTGATCGAGTATAACAAATTCCCCTGATCAAGTATAACAAAGTCCCCTGATCGATTATGACAAAGGCCCTTGATCGAGTATAACAAAGGCCCCTGATCGAGTATAACAAAGTCCCCTGATCGAGTATAAAAAGTTCTTATCGAGTATAACAAATCCCTGTCGACATAACAAAGTTCCCTGGTCGAGTATAACAAAGTCCTGGTCGAGTATAACAAAGTCCCTGGTTTAGTATAATTCAAGCGTCTCCCTGATCGAGAGTTGTTGAAAACTTCTAATAAAAGTCTCTATCAAGGAATATAATAGCATTTCCTGGTCGAGCATAACAAAGACCCCCTGATCGAGCAATACAAAGTCCCCTGATCAAGTATAAAAAAGTCCCCTGATCGAGTATAACAAAGACCCCTGGTCGAGTATAACAAAACCACCTGATCGAGTATAACAAATCCCCTGATCGTGTATAACAAAGTTCCCTGGTCGAGTATAGTAATGTCCCCTGATCAAGTATAACAAAGTCCACTGGTTGTGTATCACAAAGCCTCCTGACTGAGTATAACAAAGTCCCCTGATCGAGTATAACACATCCCCTGATCGAGTATAACACATCCCCTGATCGTGTATAACAAAGTTCCCTGGTCGAGTATAGTAATGTTCCCTAATCGAGTATAACAAAGTCCCCTGGTCGATTATAACAAATTCCCCTGATCAAGTATAACAAAGTCCCCTGGTCGAGTATAACAAATCCCCTGATCAAGTATAACAAAGTTCCCTGATCGATTATGACAAAGTCCCTTGATCGAGTATAACAAAGGCCCCTGATCGAGTATAACAAAGTCCCCCGATCGAGTGTAACAAAGTTCTCTGATCGAGTATAACAAAGTCCCCTGGTCGTGTATAACAAAGTCCTTTGGTCGAGTATAACAAATTTTCCTGATCGAGTATAACAAAGTCCCCTGGTCGAGTATAACAAATTCCCCTTATCGAGAATAACAAAGTCCCCTGGTTGAGTATAAGAATGGCCTATGATTGAATATAACAAAGGCCCCTCATCGAGTATAACAAACGCCACTCATCGAGTCTAACAAAGTCCCCTGATCGAATATGACAAAGTCCATTGATCAAGTATAACAAAGGCCCCTGATCGAGTATAACAAAGTCTCCTTATCGAGTATAACAAAGTCCCCTGGTCGAGTATAACAAAGTCCCCTGATTGAGTATAACAAAGTCCCCTGGTAGAGTATAACAAAGTCCATTGGTCGAGTATAACAAAGTCCCCTGATCGAGGAAAACAAAGCCCCCTGATCGAGTATAACAATGTCCCCTCATCGAGTATAACAAAGTCCCCTGGTCGAGTATAACAAAGTCCCTTATCGACTATAAAAAAGTCCCCTGGTCGAGTGTAACCAAGGCCCCTCATTGAGTATGACAAACACCCCCGGTTGAGTATAACAAAGCCTCCTGATCGAGAATAACAAAGTCCACTTATCGAGCATAACAAAGGCCCCTGGTCGAGCTTAACAAAGCCCCCCTGATCAAATAATACATAGTCCCCTGATCAAGTATAACAAAGTCACCTGATCGAGTATAACAAAATACCCTGGTTGAGTATAACAAAGGCCCGTAATGGAGCATAACAAAAAACCTAATGGAGTATAACAAAGTTCCCTGATCGAGTATAACAAATTCACCTGATCGAGTATAACAAAGGCCCCTCATCAAATATAACAAAGTTCTCTTATCGAGCATAACAAAGAACCCTGGTCGAGTATAACAAAACCCCACCGATCGAATATTATAAAGTCCCCAAATCAAGTATAAGAAAGTCCCCTGGTCGAGTATAACAAAGTCCATTGATTGAATATAACAAAGTCCCCTGGTTGACCATAATAAAGGCCCCTGGTCGAGTATAACAAAGTCCCCAAATCGAATATTACAAAGCCTCCTGATCGAGTATAACAAAGGCCACTGGTCGAGTATAACAAAGCCCCCTAATCGAGTATAAGAAAGTCCCTTGATCAAGTTTATCAAACCCCACTGGTCGAGCATAATAAAGGCCCAGAACGAGTATAACAAGGTCTCATGATCGAGTATAACAAATTCCCCTGGTTCGAGTATAACAAAAGCCCGTGATCGAGTATAATAAAGTCCCTTGGTCGAGTATAACAAAGTCCCCTGATCGAGTATAACAAAGGCCCCTAATCGAGTCTAACAAAGTCCCCTGATCGAGTATAGCAAAGGCCCCTGAGCGAGTATAACAAATGCCCCTCATCGAGTATAACAAAGTCCCCTAATCGAATATAAGAAAGTCCCCTGATCGAGTATAACAAACGCCGATTAATATATGTAATAAAGAATTTTGGTCGCATAAAAAGGCCCCAATGGAGAAGGTCAAAGTCCAACTACTGAAAGTATAAATAAAGTCCCTGATCGAGTATAACAAAGCCCTTGATCGAGTATATCAAAGCCCCTGATCGAGTATAACAAAGCGACTCAGTCGAGTATAACAAAGTCCCTGATCGGAAATGGTAACAAAGGCCCCTGGTCGAGGCAAAACAAAGTCCTCGTCGAGCATACCAAAGGCCCCCGGTCGAGTATATAACAAAGGCTCCCCTTATCGAACAGGAAAAGTCTCCGCATCATGTATAACAAAGTCTCTGATCGAGTATAACAGTCCCCTGACCGAGGCGCAATAAAGGCCCTCACGGAGTATAACAAAGACCCTGATGGAGTATAACGTCCGCTGGTCGACAGGCCAGCCCCTGATCGAGTATAACAAAGTTCCCTGCTCAAGTAAAATAAATTCCCCTCATCGAGTATAACAAAGTCCTCTGGTCGAGTATAACAAAGGCCCTTGATCGAGTATAACAAAGTCCTCAGGTCGAGAATAACAAATTCCCCTCATCGAGAATAACAAAGTCCCTTGGTCGAGTATAAGAAATTCCCCTGATCGAGAATAACAAAGTCCCCTGGTTGAGTATAACAAAGGCCCATGATCGAGTATAACAAAGGCCCCTGATCGAGTATAACAAAGTCCCCTGATCGAGTATAACAAAGTCCCCTTATCGAGTAAAACAAAGTCCCCTGGTCGAGTATAACAAAGGCCCCAGATGGAGTATAACAAAGACCCTCATGGAGTATAACAAAGTCCCTTGATCGAGGAAAACACAAAGGACCCTGATCGAATAGTAATGCAAGGCCTTAGTTGAGTATAATAAAGCACGTGACTTGAGTATAACAAAGTCCCCTTGATCAGTGGCAACAGATCCCCCTGATGGAGAAAAGACATCCTTATCGTGTATAACAAAGTTCCTTGTCGAGTATAAGAAAGTCTCCCTGATCGAGGAATAAAGTCCCTTGGTCGAAAAATATAAAAGGTTGAGTATAACAAAGTCCCATGGTCGAGTATAACAAAGTCACCTGATCGAGTATAACAAAGTCACCTGATCGAGTATAACAAAGTCCCCTGATCGAGTATAACAATGGCCCATGATCAAGTATACCAAACGCCCCCGGTTGAGTATAAGACATACCCTGATCGAGTATAACAAAGGCCACTAGTCGAGTATAACAAAGTCCCTTTATCAAGCATAACAAAGGCCCCTGGTCGAGTATAACAACGTCCCTGATCGAATATTACAAAGTCCCCTGATCAAGTATAACAACGTCCCTGATCGAGTATAACAACGTCCCCTGGTCGAGGAAAACAAAGCCCCCTGATCGAGTATAACAAAGTAACCTGGTTGACAATAACAAAGGCCCCTGGTCGAATATATGAAAGTCCCCTAATCGAATATAACAAAGGCCCTTAATTGAGTATAATAAAGGCCCCTCATCGAGTATAACACATCCCCCTGATGGAGTATAACATATCCCCTTATCGAGTATAACAAATGCCCCTGGATCGAGTATAACAAAAACCTCTTGTATAGCATAACAAAGGCCCCTGGTCGAGTATAATAAAGCCCCCGATCGAATATTACAAAGTCCCCTGATCAAGAATAACATATCCCCTGATCGTGTATAACAAAGTTCCCTGGTCGACTATAGTAATGTCCCCTAATCGAGTATAACAAAGACCCCTCATCGAGTATAACAAAGTCCCATGATCAAATATAACAAAGTCCTCTGATCGAGTATAACAAAGTCCCCTGATCGAGTATAACAAAGGCCCTTGATCGAGTATAATAAAGTCCCCTGATCGAATATAAAAAAGTCCCCTGATCGAGTAAAACAAAGCCCCCTCATCGAGTATAACAAAATCCCCTAATCGAGTATAACAAAGTCCCCTGGTCGAATATAAAAAAGGCCCCTCATCGAGTATAACAAAGTCCCCTGATCTAGTATAACAACGTCCTCTAATCGAGCATAACAAAGGACCCTGGTCGAGTATAACAAAGCGCCCTGATTGAGTATAACAAAGTCCACTCATCTATTATATCAAAATCCCCTGATCGAGTATAGCAAAGCCCCATGATCGAGAATAACAAATGTCCCTCATCGAGTATAACAAAGTCCCCTAATCGAATATAACAAAGCCCCCTGATCGATTATAACAAAGGCAACTGGTCGAGCATAACAAAGGACCCTGGTCGAGTATAACAAAGTCCCCTGATTGAGTATAACAAAGCCCTCTCATCGAGTATAACAAAGTCCCCAAATCGAGTATAACAAAGTCCCATGGTCAAATATAATAAAGGCCCCTGATCGAATATAACAAAGTCCCCTAATCTAGTATAACAAAGTCCCATGGTCGAGTATAACAAAGCCTCTTGATCGTGTATAACAAAGTCCCCTGATCGAGTATAACACATCCCCTGATCGAGTATAACATATCACCTGATCGTGTATAACAAAGTCCTCTGATCGAGAATAACAAAGTCTCATGATCGAGTATGACAAATTCCCCTGGGTCGAGTATAACAAAAGCCCCTGATATAGTATAACAAAGGCCCCTGATCGAGCATAACAAAGCCCCTTATCAGGTTTAACAAAGTCCCCTGATCGAGTATAGCAAAGGCTCTTGATCGAGTATAACAAATGCCCCTCATCGAGTATAACAAAGTCCCCTAATCGATTGTAACAAAGCCCCCTGATCGAGTATAACAAAGTCCCCTAGTTGAATATAACAATGGCCCATGATTGAGTATTACAAAGGCCCCTCATCGAGTATAACAAAGGCCCCTCATCGAGTCTAACAAAGTCCCCTAATCGATTATGAAAAGGCCCTTGATCGAGTATAACAAAGCCCAATCATCGAGTATAACAAAGTCCCCTGATTGAGGAAAACAAAGCCCCCTGATCAAGTATAACAAAGTCCCCTGATTGAGTATAACAAAGTTCCCTAATCGAATATAACAAAGCCCCCTGATCGAGTATAAAAAAGCCCAATCATCGAGTATAACAAAGTCCCCTGATCGAGTATATCAAAGGCCACTGGTCGAGCATAAAAAAGGCCCCTGGTCGAGTATAACAAAGTACCCTAATCGAGTATAACAAAGTCCCCTGATCGAGTATAAAAAAGCCCAATCGAAATTACTTGCCAATTCCCTGATCGAAATTATAACAAGTCCCTGGTCAGGCGCAAAATCCCTGATCGAGTATAACAAATTTCCTTATCGATATAACAAAAGCCCAATCATCGAGTATAACAAGACCTGATACAAGGTATAACAAAAGTCCTTTGTTCAGTATATAAAGCCCCAATCATCCAGAGTATAACCAAAGTCCCCTGATAAAGGTATATAAATTCCCTGATCAAAGTATACTTGAGTCCCCCCGTTCGGTGTAACCAAAGGCGCGATAAAGGTACCTAGCAAGAGCCCTCATCCGAAATTGCGAAATTACCTGATCGAGTATAAACAAAGGGTCCTTATCGAGTATAACAATGTCCCCTGGTCGAGTATAACAAATTCCCCTGATCAAGTATAACAAAGTCCCCTGGTCGAGTATAACAAAGTCCCCTCGTCGAGTATAACAAAGTCCTCTGGTCGAGTATAACCAAGGCCCATTATCGAGAATAACAAAGTCCCCTGATCGCATATAACAAAGTCCCCTTACCGAGCATAACAAAGGCCTCTGGTTGAGCATAACAAAGCCCCCCTGATCGAATAATACAAAGTCCCCTGATCAGTATTACAAAGTGCTTTGATCGAGTATAACAAAGACCCCTGGTCGAGTATAACAAAACCACCTCATCGTGTATAACAAAGTTCCCTGGTCGAGTATAGTAATGTCCCGTGATCACGTATAACAAAGTCCCCTGGTTGTGTATAACAAAGCCTCCTGACTGAGTATAACAAAGTCCCCTGATCGAGTATAACACATCCCCTGATAGAGTATAACATATCCCCTGATCGTGTTTAACAAAGTTCCCTGGTCGAGTATAGTAATGTCCCATGATCGAGAATAACAAAGTCCTGGTCGAGTATAACAAATTCCCCTGATCAAGTTTAACAAAGACCCTGGTCGAGTATAACAAATTCCCCTGATCAAGTATAACAAAGTCCCTACATCGATTATAACACAGGCCCCAAATCGAGTCTAACAAAGTCCTCTGAACGAGTATAACAAAGGCCCTTGATCGAGTATAACAAATGCCCCTCATCGAGTATAACAAAGTCACCTAATCGAATATAACAAAGCCGCGTTGAAACGTTATAACAAAGGCTGAATGCAGGCATAACAAAGTCCTTATTGAGGTATAACAAAGTCCCTGATCAGGTATGCTTGAGTCCTGATCCGAGCACAACAAATGCCTCATCAGGTATAACAAAGTCTTAAATCTGGGCGCCTTTAGCTGATCGATTATGACCAAAGGCCCATCGATCGAGAACAAAAGGCCCCTCGTCGAGTATAACAAAGTCCTGGTCAGGTATAACCACTTGGCCCCTCATCCCGAGAATAACCAGAGTCCTCTGATCGAATATAACAAAGTCCCCTTATCGAGCACTGCTTAAAGGCCTAATGGTCCAGCATAACAAAGCCCCCCTAATCGAATAATACAAAGTCCCCTGATCAAGTATAACAAAGTCCCCTGATCGAGTATAACAAAGTCCCCTGGTCGAGTAGAACAAAGACCCCTAATGGAGCACAACAAAGTCCCTGATGGAGAATAACAAAGTCCCTTGATCGATGAAAACAAAGTCCCCTGATCGAGTATAGCAAAGACCCCTGGTCGAGTATAACAAAGTCCCCTAGTTGAGTAGAACAATGTCCCCTGATCGTGTATAACAAATTTCCCTGATCGAGTATAACAAAGGCCCCCGGTTGAGTATAACAAAGCCTCCTGACTGAGTATAACAAAGTCCCCTGATCGAGTATAACATATCCCCTCATCGTGTATAACAAAGTTCCCTGGTCGAGTATAGTAATGTCCCCTGATCGAGTATAACAAAGCCCCCTGATCGAGTATAACAAAGTCCTCGATCGAGTATAACAAAGTCCCCTGATCGAGTATAACAAAG
The DNA here is from genome assembly GCF_018991925.1 of Homarus americanus. Taxonomy (NCBI): domain Eukaryota; kingdom Metazoa; phylum Arthropoda; class Malacostraca; order Decapoda; family Nephropidae; genus Homarus; species Homarus americanus. The sequence continues at coordinate 7,172 of NW_024716902.1, read as the reverse complement.
TCCTGTGATCGAGTATAACAAAGTCCCCTGATCGAGTATAAAAAAGTACCCTGATCGAGCATAACAAAGGCCCTTGGTCGAGTATAACAAAGCCCCCTGATCGAGTATATCAAAGTCCCCTGATCGAGTAAAACAAAGTAACCTGGTTGAGTATAACAAAGTCCCTTGATCGAGTATAACAAAGCCCCCTGATCGAGTAAAACAAATTCCCCCGATCGAGTATAACAAATTCCCCTGATCGAGTATAAAAAAGTCGCCTAATCGAGTAGAACAAAGTCCCCTGGTCGAGTATAACAAAGTCCCTTATCGACTATAAAAAAATCCCCTGGTCGAGTGTAACCAAGGCCCCTCATTGAGTATGACAAACGCCCCCGGTTGAGGATAACAAAGCCTCACGATCGAGTATAACAAAGTCCACTTATCGAGCATAACAAAGGCCCCTGGTCGAGCTTAACAAAGCCCCCCTGATCAAATAATACATAGTCCCCTGATCAAGTATAACAAAGTCCCCTGATCGAGTATAACAAAATACCCTGGTTGAGTATAACAAAGGCCCGTAATGGAGCATAACAAAAATCCTAATGGAGTATAACAAAGTTCCCTGATCGAGTATAACAAATTCACCTGATCGAGTATAACAAAGGCCCCTCATCAAGTATAACAAAGTTCTCTTATCGAGCATAACAAAGGCCCCTGGTCGAGTATAACAAAACCCCCCCGATCGAATATTACAAAGTCCCCAAATCAAGTATAAGAAAGTCCCCTGGTCGAGTATAACAAAGTCCATTGATTGAATTTAACAAAGTCCCCTGGTCGAGTATAACACATCCCCTGATAAAGCATAACATATCCCCTGATCGTGTATAACAAAGTTCCCTGGTCGAGTATAGTAATGTCCCCTGATCGAGTATAACAAAGTCCTGGTCGAGTATAACAAATTCCCCTGATCAAGTTTAACAAAGACCCTGGTCGAGTATAACAAATTCCCCTGATCAAGTATAACAAAGTCCCTACATCGATTATAACACAGGCCCCAAATCGAGTCTAACAAAGTCCTCTGAACGAGTATAGCAAAGGCCCTTGATCGAGTATAACAAATGCCCCTCATCGAGTATAACAAAGTCACCTAATCGAATATAACAAAGCCCCTTGATCGAGTATAACAAAGGCCACTGGTCGAGCATAACAAAGTCCCCTTATTGAGTATAACAAAGTCCCCTGATCGAGTATAACAAAGTCCCCTGATCGAGCATAACAAATGCCCCTCATCGAGTATAACAAAGTCACCTAATCGAATATAACAAAGTCCCCTGATCGATTATGACAAAGGCCCTTGATCGAGTATAACAAAGGCCCCTCATCGAGTATAACAAAGTCCCCTGGTCGAGTATAACCATGGCCCCTCATCGAGAATAACAGAGTCCTTTGATCGAATATAACAAAGTCCACTTATCGAGCATAGCAAAGGCCCCTGGTCCAGCATATCAAAGCCCCCCTAATCGAATAATACAAAGTCCCCTGATCAAGTATAACAAAGTCCCCTGATCGAGTATAACAAAGTCCCCTGGTCGAGTAGAACAAAGACCCCTAATGGAGCACAACAAAGTCCCTGATGGTGAATAACTAAGTCCCTTGATCGATGAAAACAAAGTCCCCTGATCGAGTATAGCAAAGACCCCTGGTCGAGTATAACAAAGTCCCCTGGTTGAGTAGAACAAAGTCCCCTGATCGTGTATAACAAATTTCCCTGATCGAGTATAACAAAGGCCCCCGGTTGAGTATAACAAAGTATCCTGACTGAGTATAACAAAGTCCCCAGATCGAGTATAACATACCCCCTCATCGTGTATAACAAAGTTCCCTGGTCGAGTATAGTAATGTCCCCTGATCGAGTATAACAAAGCCCCCTGATCGAGTATTACAAAGTCCTCGATCGAGTATAACAAAGTCCCCTGATCGAGTATAACAAAGTCCTTTGATCGAGTATAACAAAGTCCCCTGATCGAGTATAAAAAAGTACCCTGATCGAGCATAACAAAGGCCCCTGGTCGAGTATAACAAACCCCCCTGATCGAGTATATCAAAGTCCCCTGATCGAGTAAAACAATGTAACCTGGTCGAGTATAACAAAGTCCCTTGATCGAGTATAACAAAACCCCCTGATCGAGCAAAACAAATTTCCCCGATCGAGTTTAACAAATTCCCCTGATCGAGTATAAAAAAGTCCCCTGATCGAGTAGAACAAAGTCCCATGGTCGATTATAACTAAGTCACCTGATAGAGTATAACAAAGGCCCATGATCGAGTATAACAAAGGCCCCCGGTTGAATATAACAAAGCCTCCTGATCGATTATAACAAAGTCCCCTGATTGAGTATAACACATCCCCTGATCGAGTATTACATATCCCCTGATCATGTATAAAAAAGTTCCCTGGGCGAGTATAGTAATGTCCCCTGATCGAGTACAACAAAGCCTTTTGTTAGAGTATAATAAAGGCCCCTAATCGAGTTTAACAAAGTCGCTTGATCGAGTATAACAAAGACCCCTAATCTAGTAAAACAAAGTCCCCCGATCGAGTATAACAAAGTCCTCTGATCGAATATAACAAAGTCCCCTGGTCGTGTATAACAAAGTCCCCTGGTCGAGTATAATAAATTCCCCTGATCGAGTACAACAAATTCCCCTGGTCGAGTATAACAAATTCCCCTTATCGAGTGTAACACAGTACCTTGGTTGAGTATAACAATGGCCCATGATTGAGTAAAACAAAGGCCCCTCATCGTGTATAACAAAGGCCCCTCATCGAGTCTAAAAAAGTCCCCTGTTCGATTATGACAAAGGCCCTTGATCGAGTATAATAAAGTCCCCTTATCGAGTATAACAAAGTCCCCTGGACGAGTATTACAAATTCCCCTGATCGAGTATAACAAAGTCCCCTGGTCGAGTATAACAAAGTCCCCTGGTTGAGTATAACAAAGTCCCCTGGTCGAGTATAACAAAGTCCCCTGGTCGAGTATAACCAAGGCACCTGATCGAAAATAACAAAGTCCCCTGATCGAATATAACAAAGTCGCCTTATCGAGCATAACAAAGGCCCCTCGTCGAGCATAACAAAGCCCCCCTCATCGAATAGTACAAAGTCCCCTGATCAAGTATAACAAAGTTCCTTGATCGAGTATAACAAAGTCCCCTGGTCGAGTATAACAAAGGCTCCTCATGGAGCATAACAAAGACCCTGTTGGAGTATAACAACGTCCCCTAATCGAGCAAAACAAAGCCCCCTGATCGAGTCTAACAACATCCCCTGATCGAGTATAACAAAGGCCTCTGATGGAGTATAAGAAAGTCCCCTAATCGAGGAAAACAAAGCCCCCTGATCCAGTATAACAAAGTCCCCAAATCGAGTATAACAAATTCCCCTGATCGAGTATAAAAAAGCCTCCTGACTGAGTATAACAAATGGTCCTCATCTAGTATAACAAAGTCCCCTAATCGAATATAACAAAGCCCCGTGATCGATTATAACAAAAGCCACTGGTCGAGCATAAGAAAGAACCCTGGTCGAGTATAACAAAGTCCCCTGATCGAATATTACAAAGTCCCCTAAAAAGTATAACAATGTCCCCTGATCGAGTATAACAAAGTCCCCTGGTCGAATATAACAAAGGCCCCTGATTGAGTATAACAAAAACCCTGATGGAGTATAACAAAGTCCCTTGATCGCGGAAAACAAAGCCCCCTAAACGAGTATAACAAAGTCCCCTGATCGAGTATAACAAAGTCCCATGATCGAGTATAACAAAGGTCCCTGATCGAGAATAACACATCCCCCTGATCGAGTATAACATATCCCCTGATCGTGTATAACAAAGTTCCTTGGTCGAGTATAGTAATGTCCCCTGATCGAGTATAACAAAGCCCCCTGATCGAGTATAATAAAGTCCCCTGGTCGAGTATAACAAAGCCCCTGATCGAGTTTAACAAAGTCCTCAGATCGAGTATAACAAAGTCCCCTGGTCGAGTATAACAAAGTCCCGTGATCGAGTAAAACAAAGGCCCTTGATTGAGTATAATAAAGGCCCCTGATCGAGTATAACAAAGTCCCACGATCGAGTATAACAAAGTCCCATGCTCGAGAATAACAAACGCCCCCAGTTGAGTATAACACATCCCATGATCGAGTATAACATATCCCCTCATCGTGTATAACAAAGTTCCCTGGTCGAGTATAGTTATGTACCCTGATCGAGTATAATAAAGAACCCTCATCGAGTATAACAAAGTCCCCTGATTAAGTATAACAAAGTCCTCTGATCGAGTATAACAAAGTCCCCTGATCGAGTATAACAAAGGCCCTTGATCGATTATAATAAAGTCCTCTGATCGAATATAAAAAAGACCCCAGATCGAATAAAACAACGTCCCCTCATCGAGTATAGCAAAGGTCATTGATCGAGTATAACAAAGGCCCCTTATCGAGTATAACAAATGCCCTTGATAGAGTATAATAAAGTCCTCTGATCTAGTATTACAAAGCCCCCTCATCAAGCATAACAAAGTCCCCTGATCGAATATAAAAAAGTCCCCAGATTCAGTAAAACAAAGTCCCCTAATCGAGTATAACAAAGTCCCTTGATCGAGTATAACAAAGGCCCCTGATCGATTATAACAAAGTCCCCTTATGTAGCATAACAAAGTCCCCTGATCGAGTATAACAAAGGCCCTTGATCGAGTATAATGAATTCCCCTGATCAAAGAAAAAAAAGTCCCCTGATCGAGTAAATCAAGGTCCCCTCATCGAGTATAACAAAGTCCCCTGTTCTAGTATTACAAATCCCCTGATCGAGTATAGCAAAGGCCTTTGATCGAGTATAACAAATGCCGCTCTTCGAGTATAACAAAGACCCCTAATCGAATATAACAAAGCCCCCTCATCGGGTATATCAAAGCCCCCTCATCGAGTAAAACAAAATCCCGTAATTGAGTATAACAAAGTCCCCTGGTCGCATATAATAAAGGCCCCTGTTCGAGTATAACAAAGTCCACTGATCTAGTATAACAAAGTCCTCTGATCGAGCATAACAAAGGCCCCTGGTCGAGTATAACAAAGCCCCTTCATCGAGTATAACAAAGTCCCCTGATCGAGTATAACAAAGATTACTCATCAGGTATAACAAAGTCCCCTGATCGAGTATAACAAAGTCCCCTGATCGAGTATAATTAAGTCCCCTGGTCGAATATAACAAAGGCCCATGATCGAGTATAACAAAGTCCCCTGATCTCGTATAACGAAGTCCCATGGTCGAGTATAACAAAGTACCTTGATCGAGTATAACAAAGGCCCCTGACCGTGTATAACAAAGGCCCCCGGTTGAATATAACAAAGCCCCCCTGATCGAATAATGCAAAGTCTCCTGATCAAGTATAACAAAGTCCCCTGATCGAGTATAACAAAGACCCAGATGGAGTATAACAAAGGCCCCTAATGGAGTATAACAAAGACCCTGGTTGAGTATAATAAAGTCCCCTGGTCGAGTATAACCAAGGCCCCTGATCGAGAATAACAAAGTCCTCTGATCGAATATAACAAAGTCCTCCTATCGAGCATAACAAAGGCCCCTGGTCGAGCATAACAAACCCCCCCTGATCGAATAATACAAAGTCCTCTGATCGAGTATAACAAAGTCCCCTGATAGAGTGTAACAAAGTCCCCCGATCGAGTATAACAAAGTCCTCTGATCGAGTATAACAAAGTCCCCTGGTCGAGTATAACAAATTCCCCTGATCTAGTATAACAAAGTCCCCTGATCGTGTATAACAAAGTCCCCTGGTCGAGTAAAACAAAGTCCCCTGATCGAGAATAACAAAGGCCCCTCATCGAGTATAACAAAGTACCCATATCGAGCATAACAAAGGCCCCTGGTCGAGTATAACAAAGCCCCCCTGATCGAATATTACCAAGTCCAGTGATCAAGTATAACAATGTCCCCTGATCGAGTATAACAAAGTCCCCTGGTCGAGTATAACAAAGGCCCCTGATGGAGTATAACAAAGACCATGATGGAGCATAACAAATGTTCCCTGATCGAGGAAAACAAAGCCTCCTGATCGAGTATTACAAAGTCCCCTGATCGAGTATAACAAAGCACCCTGGTGGAGAATAACAAAGCCCCCTAATCGAGTATAACAAAGTCCCCTGATCGAGTATAACAAAGTCCCCTGATCGAGTAAAATAAAGCTCCCTTACCGAGGATAACAAAGTCCCCGGATAGAGTATATCAAACCCCCTGGTCGAGTATAATAAAGGCCCTGATCGAGTATAACAAAGTCTCATGATCGAGTATAACAAATTCCCTTGGTTCGAGTATAACAAAGTCCCCTGGTTGACCATAACAAAGTCGCCTGGTCGAGTATAACAAAGTCCCCTAATCGAATATAAAAAAGCCCCCTGATCGAGTATAACAAAGGCCACTAGTCGAGCAAGAAAAGACCCTGATCGAGTATAACAAAGCCCAATCATCGAGTATAACAAAGTCCCCTGATCGAGTATAACAAAGGCCCCTGATCGAGTATAACAAAACCCCCGTTGAGTATAACAAAGCCTCTTGATCGAGTATAACAAAGCCCCTTATAGAGTATAACACATCCCCTGATCGAGTATAACATATCACCTGATCGTGTATAACAAAGTTCCCTGGTCAAGTATAGTAATGTCCCTGATCGAGTATAACAACCCCCCTGATCGAGTACAACAAAGTCCCCTGGTCGAGTATAACAAAGTCTGCAGATCGAGTATAACAAAGTCCTCTGATCGAGTATAACAAAGTCCTGATCATTGTAACGGGGCCCTCGTCGAGTATAACAAAGTCCCGCCCGGTCAAAGGTATAACAAAGTCACCTTATCGAGTATAACAAATCCTCCTGATCGAGTATAACAAAGTCCCCTGATCGAGTATAACACATCCCCTGATCGAGTGTAACATATCCCCTGATCGTGTATAACAAAGTTCCCTGGTCGAGTTTAACAAAGCCCCTGATCGAGTATAATAAAGGCCCCTCATTGAGTATAACAAAGTCCTCTGATCGAATATAAAAAAGTCCCCTGATCGAGTAAAACAAAGTCCCCAGATAGTGTATAACAAATTCCTATAATCGAGTATAACAAAGGC
>NW_024716901.1:0-13026 GCF_018991925.1 Homarus americanus | reverse complement strand
AATTGAGTAACCTCCAGTGAGCCCCTTGGGTTCTTGTAGATGTTGTGAACAGTTAATTCCCGTTCTGGGAGGGTTACTTTGACGGCCTGTGTCTCGATGTTTTCCCCACATGGAAATTGCTGCGTGACATCGGCGGAGGGTATGCTTGGCTTGACCAAGATCATACATCCTCTTGTTGACGCCTGCGTGAAATGCCTCCTGTATGTCTTGTAACCGCTGAATTTGAAACAGTGGTGTTCTTGTAGAAGTGTTTCTTGTAGGAGTATGATGTCAAGCTTGTCCTTGGCTGCTGCTTCTTGTAGGAGGTGTTTCTTGTTTTTGATGCCCTGAGCATTCCATGTTAGGATGTTCAGGGTGCTGACGTTTTCCACCACTGTTTCATCGGGGACTTCTGGTGGTCCTCGATGGAGATGTCCAAGTTCGATTCCAACTGAATCAGGTCCATGTCTTCGTGTTCTGTGGTTTTTGCCTTCTGGGCCGTGGTTCGGTTCAGGGGAGTTGAAACGTCCAGTTTCTTTCTGGGAGCTGTCGGTATCTTAGGAGCTGTCGGTGTCTTGGGTTCTCTGGTGGCCTTCTTCGGTGTAGAGTGTACCTCGGCTGTTACTCGTGTGCGGACCGGCGTGGCTTCCTCCACTGAGGTGGCTGGAGCTGTGGCGACTTGCCCGAGGACGCTCCCCATGAGTATTTGGAGCTGTGTGGGTTGGATCTTGTGGCCCAGTAGTCCGGCTAGGCCCTCCGCGAAGGTCGTCAGTACATTGGCTAGGTCTGATATGTGTATCATTCCTTCTGGTGCCTTGGTGTGTGCTTCTTTTGTCTTTCTCGGGGTTGTCGTTCTCTGCTGCTTGGGTGGCTGAGGTGTGGCTGTAGTGAGGCCAGGAAACTGGGCTGCACTTTGGGTGTTGACTGGCTGAGGAGGTTGTCTTTGTTGTTTGGGCCTTTGGGTTCCCCACACGAAGGTACTTGGTGGGGCTGGTGTGTAGGCGGTGGGGGCCGGTCTTGCTGCTGGTCGGTTTGCCTGGACCCTCTTTGTTCTCTCGGAGCATCCAGGATTCCAGGCGTGGTGTTTGCCCCCGCAGTTGGCACACTTGGGGGCAATTTTTTCCCCCTTTTTCAGTTTGGTGAGGCAGGACTGTGTGCCGTGCTTCTGTGCGCAGACTGCGCAGATTTCCCTGTACGTGCACCTTGTCTGATGGTGCCCGTATTTCTGGCATCTGAAGCATCGCAGGGGCTCTGGGACGAAGGGCCTCACTTCGTAGATCCCCCAGGTTTTGAGGTCTATGGTGCTGGGGGTGAGCCGTAGTGCGTTATGAGGACTTGTTTCGTGGTGGCCGTCTTGTCGGACAGGGGAGAGCATCTCTCGGCTTTTAGGATCTTCGGGTGGTTCTCCAGGGGTTCGAGAGGTAGTTCCTTTGGGTACCGGAGGACTACCGACTTCATCAGTTTCTGAGCGGGGTCTAGCTTGGTTGAAGTAATGGTGGTGGTGTTTTGTAGGTAAGTGTCGAGGGTGGTGGCGGAGTTCTTGTCTTTGGGGTGAACGATCATCTCCCCCTTTAGGTTGGGCCGCACTGAGAACTTGGCCAGTGGGTTTTGCTTTTCCATCTCTGTGACGGCGGCATATGTTGTTTTTACGTCCGTTTTCGTGATCCGGAATTTTGGCAGTGTCGTTGGAGGTGAGCTGGTGGTGGTGATGGGTGCCTTGGGGGCTGCTTGACGGCAATCGTTTCCCGAAAGGGCACGTCGGCGTTTCTTATTTTCTACCTTCGTCCAATTGTCCTCAGTAGCGGTAGCAGTGGTGGTGGTGGTGGAGGTGGTGGTGGTGGTGGAGTTGTTGGAGGTGGTGGCAGAGTTCCTGCTTTTCAGGGCTTCGTTGAAGGCGCGTAACTGGTCTGCTTTCTCTGTGCGAAGCCTGTCGTGGTTCGGGTCGTCAGGTTGGCGGTTCAGGCGGGGATCGCGGTTAGGAGGGCGTACGCGCTCCATAACCGGGTTGTTGTTGTTGTTGTTGTTGTTGTTGTTGTTGTTTTAGATCCTACCTATTCCGGTTGAGTAAACAGCAAAGGAATTACAGCACTCCCCACTAGCTGGTGGTCGTAGAGTGGTTCCTGAGCTTCTCTCACGGAGCCCCGATTGGGGAAGCCTACTTCCTAGTGTATGTGACTGCTCACTTATAGACGTGAGCTAAGTGTGCCTATTTGGGAAGGATAAGGATTGCGACCCTCTTTCCAGGTGGACCCGCACGATCACGGTTTTCCTGGAAAGACTCGGCTGGGGAGGGTTTTGCTCCGACCCCCTTTCGTGTTCACAATCTCCTGGGAGGGAGGTGAACAGTTACAGGGGGACCGCAGGACGAATACACTTTTGAGGGTGCAGGTCCCTAGGCCAGAGCGAAAAAGGAAAAATGGTAGTAGAAGGAAAAGAGCTCAAACCACGCCGGGAATATCGCGCTATAACTGCTCTCCAGCTGGAGTGTGGGTCACTCACACCACCAGTGGGGAGGGCAAGCTAATGCTCGATAAACCGAGAACGCTCGTGAGTTGTTGTGGACGATGACAGTCGTGGGTGGTCCGGTCCGGGAAGATGGCCAACAATGGTACAAGGGAGAGGGCGTTCTTCAGAGTTCCGGGTCCAGCAGGAGGTCTTGTTGAGAGGTCTTCTTCGTTCAGGAGCGATGTGATGGGCGGGCGGGCTTATATACAGACATTCTCCACCTCAGTGGCCACCTCATTGGCCACGAGTGCCGCATGCGTCATCCGCAAGCTACGCCCCACCTCCAAGAGGAGGACGGCCTTGGATAGACAATACTACCGCTTTCGTCCACAGCCGCACCTCTCCCGCAAACCGTGGGCAGGCACACCTCAATACCAGTATCAACACGCAGATTGGGATGCCTTCAAAACCACACTCTCTGAACAACAATGCACGCTCAACCTCGAACACCAACCCACTAGGATGATTGAGGAAACCTGGACACACCTTTTCAACACTATCACCACCACAGCAGATACCCACATTCCTAAACACCGGTTCAAGAGAAAATACTCCTTCACACCCTCCATAAGAACTCAACGCCTACTTCACTGCTACAGGACACGATTCGAACTAAACAAACTTAACCTAGCACCAGTTTTCACAGACATCACCACACTAAGAACACACATCATCCACAGCCTCCTTCAAGACCACAACGTTCACTGGGCAAAACTCGTAGAGGCTGCCCAGAAACACAGAACACATAACCCCCGAGAATTTTGGCAAAGAATCGCCAAGCTGAGAGGAACAGCAAAATCCCCCTTTGATCACCTGCTAGTAAATGGTAGGAAAATCAATGAGCCAGCCGACGTAGCACAAACACTAAAACAACACTGGGAACACATTTTCCACCCACACACCCCCACACAACAAAGGTACATCTTAAACCACATAAACAACATCACCACACACATGCAAACACTTCACGACAGAACAACTCCTGACAACACAATAGATACCTCCACTCTCACACAGGACCACACCCTCACTGCTCCTTTCACCCCAACAGAAGTCAAACAAGCACTAGACAAAATAAAAAAGAAAACACCAGGTGACAGCAATATTGGTCAAGCAATCCTGAAGCACCTGCCCCCAGAAACAGTCACAGCCATTACTTACCTCTACAACACCCAACTGGCTACAGGATACTTCCCAAAACTCTTTAAGACAGCCACAGCCATCATGATACCCAAACCAAACAAAAACCCAACAGATCCACAAAACTACAGACCGATCAGCATACTAGAAGTCTTAGGCAAAACTTTTGAAAGATTATACAACACCCGCCTCAGATACCACCTTGAAGATGAACAACTACTGTCCTACAAGCAGTTCGGCTTCAGAGCACACCACTCAACCCAAGACGCACTCAACATAATGACAAACTACCTCCACATGAACAAAGGTGCATACAAGATAGCACTCATTACAAAAGACGTACAAAAAGCCTTCGACACAGTTTGGCACGATGGACTAAAGTACAAGATATGCAACAATTTTAACCTCCCTCATAAATCACAACAATTACTATGTAACTTCCTAACAGACAGAAAAATGAGGATAAAATTCACACCTGCCTACTCTGACCACTTCACACTGCATGCAGGAGTCCCACAAGGATCAGTCCTGTCCCCAACACTATACATTCTCTACACAAATGACTTACCCGATCCTTTACACATCGACTCTCTGACAATACAGTACGCCGACGATGTAACCCAACTAGTCAGACACAGAACTCTTGATCACCTAACGGACAAAGCACACAGGGAACTCGAACAAGTTACACAATGGGAACTCCGATGGCGAATACAAACCAACCCGAACAAAGCACAAATCACCTACTTCGGCACCAAAAGACGACAACCACGTCACATTTACCTAGACCCCTACATCGCCTACCCTTCACCTATAACTGTCAAACGAACCAACACAATCCTAGGAGTCACATTCAACGACACCCTCACCATGACACCACACACCAATATGAAGGCTTTGATCGCAAACAAAACACTCGGGAATATATACAGATTCAGAACCGCATCAATCAAAACCAAAACACACCTATTCAAAGCCCTCATACGCCCACTATTGACTTATGCACCTAACACACTCCAGCTAGCACCACCATCAATCGTCAAGAAACTTCAAGTCATACAAAACAAAGCACTAAGATTCATCCATAACACACACTGGTCATCCTTCACCCGAAATAGTTATCTACATGAACTCAGCTCCCTCCCCCCACTTAACATCTACTGGAGACTACTAGGTGACAAACAAATAGAATCTCTCCTCACTACTTACCCTCAATGGCAGGAATATTTCGACAACATCATACTCCCACGCAGATTCAGAGACAGAAATCCCTCCATACTAAACAGACCAAACACTCCCCTCCCACCTCCCTTATATTAATAACTTCCCTATAACCACACCAAACTATCTCTCCCCAAATTAAATCTAACCTCTCCTTAACCCTCACCCAACTATTCCCACCCAACTAATCCAATTCAACCTAACCTAATAACCTAACCTCTCCTCAGCCCACACCCAACGACTCCCACCTAACCTAACTCAATCAACCTAACTTAAGCTTAACCTAACCTCTTCTCAACCCCACACCCAATGATTCCCACCTAACCTAACCTTACCTGACTTGACCAATTCCCTTTTCCCCCCCCTCACTCCAAACCCCACGCCACTCTCAAACTCAAGACCAATCCGACAAAAAAAAAAAAAAAAAAAAAAAAAAAAAAAAAAAAAAAAAAAAAAAAAACTAACCCACTCAAACCTGATTCAATACAACTATTCATTGGCAACACAAAACATATCATTCCTGCTAATCCTACCATACTATAAAATAACCCAAGAACCTCCTAAGCCCGCCTCTCCTCTCCTCTCCTCCCCCCCTCCTCCCGACAACCGAACCACACCTGACCTTATAACATTATCCTAACCCTCCCTCCCTCCCCTTACTACATTTACATACAAACACATACACACTCACACAACAACCCCCCTCAAGCAATTTTAATTCACCTAAAATTAACATACAACCGCCACCCCCATCAATCCCCAAACACAAACTCCCCCCCTCCCACAACCAATCTCCAAACACAACATCCCCCCCCCTCGTTCACAATTTGACATAGCTCAAATCTGCCTCCTGCCATTGCTAAACAACTCTCCTACGATACACTCATCCTTCCTCACCACGAATACTTTGACATTTCAAACTCAAAGATTCTAAACTCTTCCTCTAACTCTCTCCATTTCTCTCTGATATAGCTAAAAGACCCACTCTCAGAACCTAATCAAACATACCCAACGTCTGTGACATCCAATCTTAATAAAATTGACCTAACTCTAGACTGAAACCACTCAACCTATATCTCATTCTCGTCTCCGTTCATAATTTGACAAAAAAGCTCAAATCTGTCTGCTGCTATTACTAAAAACTCTCCTACGATACGCTCATCCTTCCTTACTATGAATACTTTGACATTTCAAGCTCAAAGATTCAAAAACCCTTCCTCCAACTCGCTCCGTTCCTCTTTGACATAGCTCAAAGACTTTACCTTCATCTTTCTCCAAACAACCCTACGACTAGCAAAATTTCCATATCTTCACCTTCTCTGTTTACTTTGATCGTGAGCTGCCTGTGCGTCCGTCCACCTGCGTTTCTCGGCTTGCGCCGCCGCCGTGGCGGGGCGGTTCTTCCTACGTTTTACCAACACTGCCTGCTAGGACGACAATCAGAACACCCGCGTTGGCCCTTTGCTTGCCCGGACCTGCTCCCGCCCTCCCTCTGCCTCGTCCTGATTGTTGTTGTTGCACCCTCACGGGCATTTTGCCTACCCCCTCATGCAAGCGGTGTTTAGCCACTGCACCTGTTCTCTCCTTCTAAAATTCACTTCCATCCTATCTTTATTCTTCCTCTGAACCTCCTTCCCCCCTGTCACTAGCATTTTTCTAGTTTCTAGGCCCGAAACGGTGTTACACTGGAAATAGTGAGGTGCAGAAGACACCTGCAGCCCTGACACACGGCCTGCCCCAACACAGAGAAAAAATGCGTTGCCTGTGGTGGCCCACACTCCTCCGCCGACCGGACCTGCCCCAGATGGAAGGAGGAATGCAGGGTAGCCAAGGCTCGTCTTGAGAAAAAACTGAGCTACAAAGAGGCCCTCCTTGCTGTACGCTCCCAAGAAAAGAAAAAACCAGCAGTAAAGAAAAACCAAGAAAAGAAAACTCAACAGAAGCAGCCCACCACACAGAACCAAGAACACCACGTGCCCCGTGGTGCTGAAGCCCACGCGGCCAGTGGTGCTGAAGCCCACGTGGTCAACCTCTCCCTCTCTGAATTCTTCCACACCTATGAGGACTTAAAATACGAGGAAGACGAACAAGAAGACCCAAACACAAACGAATGGACAATTCAAGAGAGCAAGAAGAGAAGGAGAGAGAGAAGAAAATCGACATCAAGCTAAGAAGACCAAGACATCCCCTCCACACAAGAAACCAAAACACAATCAAGCCGACCAAGCACTGAACATCCATTGCCCAACCCAACACGCACCTGACGCCTGACCTGACGCTTGACCTGACGCTTGACCTGACGCTAGCCTGGCCTTGTCTTGTCGCCTTCCTGCCGCGTCCAGCCGGGTTGTTGCTGCTGCCCCCATCTTATAATCCCTCACGCAAGCGGTGTTTAGCCACTGCATCTGTTCTCTCCTCCTAAAATTCACTTCAATCCTCCCTTTATTCTTCTCCTGAACCTCCTTCCCCCCTGTCACTAGCATTTTTCGATTCGATTCGGCGAAGCCACACCAGGACCACCTGTAGTAGCAACCACAACAACATGACTGGACGAGGCAAAGGAGGCAAGGGACTTGGAAAGGGTGGTGCCAAGCGTCATCGTAAGGTGCTTCGTGACAACATCCAGGGTATCACCAAGCCCGCCATTCGTCGTCTAGCTCGGCGTGGAGGTGTTAAACGTATATCCGGCCTCATCTACGAGGAGACCCGCGGCGTCCTCAAGGTGTTTCTGGAGAACGTCATCCGTGACGCCGTCACCTACACCGAGCACGCAAAAAGGAAGACCGTCACCGCCATGGATGTGGTTTATGCCCTGAAACGGCAGGGCCGCACCCTTTATGGTTTTGGTGGTTAATCAACCTGATGGACGGGCGCACACCACCACCACCACCACGACAAACAAATATACGGACCTAATTTTAGGTCCACATTTAAATCGCTAAAGAGTTGGTTAGACACTGAGTAAATCGTTGAAAATATATCCAATAACATGATCCTCTCTAATTCTGTACTTGTGGTATGAGTATAGGTTGTGTGTGAACGTGTTGGAACCACTTCCTAATAATTGTCAGTCAGTCAGTCAGTCAACATTCACCTAACCTCCAGGTACCTCACCTAACTTCCTGTAGCGTCACCGAACCTCACGAAATGTAACCCAATGTAGTTTATAATCTATCCTAACATGACATAACATAACCACGCACTATATTACTTCGGTAAGAGTAATGAGTTTTAATACGCAAAGTTGCAGTTAGCATTCATTCATACATACATACATACATACATACATACATACATACATACATAACATGCTAGTGGCAGGGGGGATTGAAGTGAATTTTAGGAGGAGAGAATAGGTGCAGTGGCTAAACAGCGCTTGCGTGAGGGACTTTAAGCAGCAACTCGCCTGGATGCGGCAGGACAGAGTCAGGTCAAGCGTCCGGTGCATGTTGGGTTCCGCCATGGTTTCTCAGTGTTTGGTCGGCTTGATTGTGTGTGTTGTTTTCTTGTTTGGAGGAAATGTCTTGGTATTCTTCTTCTTAGCTTGAAGTTGATTTTCTTCTAACTCTTCTCCTCTTGTTGTTCGTCTTCCCCGTGTCTGCTATCATTCTGTAAAGACTCTATATATGTATGTAGGTATGAGTGAGTAACAGTTGCCGGTTACAGTGATACTTCATATTCGCTGGTGTTGTACTGTATGGCTTCGGTATTTCTTAATATACAAACGGCACCGTTAGGGGATTGAGGTATTTAAAAACCAGCCTACATTACTTATATATAGAAATAAATCATGTGGCTTGGACAATAATGACGACTACTCTCTCCTACCTAACCCAAACAAGGGCTTTTCGAAAGTATACATTGGACACAATTGACTTAGTACATACATTGGTGGTTTAACAAAAGCCCTCATTAGAGAAAGGTGAAGGAGCACACAGTGAACATACAGATTAATGTTTGCACGCATAGATCATGTAAGGTGAGGTGTTGAACACCAGACACGTAGTGTAGTAACTCCCTCACAGATGGCGTTATGAGGGGCCTGATGATGTAGCAGTTACCTCACAGATGGTGTTATGAGGAACTTCACATGATGATGCTGTAGCAAAACATTCACTACGTGGTGTCGTAGCATCTTGGGGACACCACGTGGTCCACATGACTCACCCATTCAAGTGGGTGAGGTGTGGTCCCAGGCCTCTCTATCGTGGAGTCTCAGGGGAAGTATAACTGGGTACCTGGGACCTCACTGTGTGAAGGTGGTTAGCTAGCTTGGGTAAGACTCAACTGCCGAGTTGTTTTTCACTGAGTTAAGCACTGTTCACCACTATTCATCACTGGTTCCATTCCTTTGCCAAATGAGATAGTACCTTATGGCAAGAACTTGTTGATAGTCCGGTGGGGAGGAGGGTTCAGGGGAGTGAGTTGGTATGGGCCAACATATAAATAATAATAATAATAATAATAATAATATTTAACGGTTTATTGAAAGAGCTTGGCAGCCAGAAGGCTGAAAATATACAGTTACATATTTGGGGAATGGGTTACGAATTACAAATAATATACAAGTAACATGAGTGACACAAATAAGACATATAATAACTAGCTGGGGAAAAGCTCAAACTACAGTTCATTTCAACATAATGACAGTGCAAGGAGTAGTGTTTACTGGGAGTGAGTACACTGATTTATTACAAGTTATCGATAATTTTTACAATGGTTGGGACTGGGCTGTTCTTATAGAGATCAGTTCGTGCACGTATGGGCTGGATGCGGTTGTGGTGTCGAAGAGCAATTCTCGGACTAGGGATCTCAGGTGGTAGTAGGAGCCGGTGTCGGGGATGGTGTAGAAGCTTCTTACCAAATTTGCAGATGAGGTCGTGGTGATGGTCAGTGAGAGTCTAAAGGGTCGGTCAGTGTGTTGAGCGCTTCTTGATATGTGGAGTAGGAAGGGTAGGGAATAATCTTGCATGGCCTCTTTTGCACTTTTTCTAGGTGTTTACGTTGTGTGGCATTTAGGGAAGAAGACCAGGTGAGCTTGGGAAGTATGAATGTTGTGTAAACACTGAGGAGCTCGTGTGCAGGAACACCGAGGGACTTGAGTCGGCGTAGGAGGTGGAGACGGAAACTGGAGGATTTGATAACTTCACTGACGTGTGGTTTCTAATTTAGTTTGTTGTCTATATGTATGTGTGTGTGTGTGTGTATATACTTCTGTACTTTTTAGATCCTCCTACGCAACCTAACCTATTATAGTTAAGTATAGTAGGCTATACACTATTTTGTTAGTATGTGTTATAAAATGTAATTGCATGTTATTATTATTAATATTATTATTATTAATATTATTATTATTCTTATTATTATTAGTATTATTATTATTATTATTATTATTTTTATTATTGTTATTATTATTACATACTAATATAATACTAAGTTGCCCACCAGATTTCCTCAGAGATGGGAGGAGCACATTGGCGGCGGTGTTGTTTATAATCCGCCCGATTACTGATTCCTATTCACCGAGCCAGAGCTGGCGGGCGGCGTGTTATGTGCCACGTTTTGTTTCCCATTGGGCGTACCGCTCAGCTGGGGAGTTGGAGATTTCATAAAAAGAAAGTTTGAGTGGAGAGCACACCTTTTCCTTCACATACAGTTATCTTAGACCATCTACTAGTATAATAGTTTGCACAAAAATACTCTACACTCTTTATAGGTTATTGTTATGTTGTTGTTTTTTTTTTTACTTCTCATCAGATTGTGCATTCAACTAATATACACTAATAGTGTTTTTATTATTATGTTTTATAGTATTATTTCGTAAAATATTGGGTAACACAATTATAGTCACTAGTATAGTCTATTATATTATTGGGGTTTATAGCAGTTTGTGGTCTAATAGTATCATGCTTTATGAGTGGTGTTCTATGTAGTGATGATTAGGCAATAAAATATGCTTTGGGTGTTTATAGCAGTTTGTGGTCTACTAGTATCATGCTTTATGGGTGGTGTTCTATGTAGTGATGATTAGGCCATAAAATATGCTTTTGGTTTATTGCTAACAAAATATACTTTGCTCTACCGCTGTAGTGCAATACATGGTGAAACTTACATACACCGTTAATAAAGGATTGATGGAAGAAGAAGTAAGAGGAAGAATTGTGGAGGTAATGAACAGTGAGACAATGTATAGCCTCCGGGATGGCGGCAGCGTTTCTGTTATTAATATATAATAAGACAATAGGAAAATATGTTGTTGTCTCTACCTGTATTATTACCTTTGCGATAGCATGGTTAAATTTGGGGAGGACAGAGGAAGGAGCAGGAGGTTAGGAAGGGATTTGTAGTGGGAGAGATAGTGTCTGTGATCCTCGGATCACCACTCCTCGGATTATGTCAGTTCAAGTTTAGAAGCTCAATCAACTTTCCCTGATTACGAATTGGCAACCTTTCGATTTACAACAGGTACCTACTTACTGCTACAGTAGGTAGGTGAACAGGGACCAAGGGGGCTAGGAAGAGTGTCCAAACAACTTGCCTGTGTGATGTAGTCGTGGCCAGAATTAGGTTAGGATACAGACACATCTGGCTAGTTAGTAACGCTGTACCCATACCGGAACACTCAGCATGTAAACTTTGTGATACACCTTTAAAGCACTATATTATTGAATGTGACACTGTCAAAGACATCTTGAACTATGTCATTACTTCATTGAGGACATTACATTCTTGCTGTTTATCCCAAATTGGCTAGCCCACACACTGATTAGTCAACAGTTAGAATATGACACCAATGTATGCTGCTGGTAAATGTGTACTGTCAATGAACCAGACTGAAAATAAGGTCTCATCCCTTGCTGCTGCTGCTGCTGCTGCTAAAGCTGCTTCTGCGCCCTTCTAAGTCCCGTTTAAGTCCCCCACCCCAGGCCCCCACAACCGCCCTTCACATCTACACCATTCAAAATCAATTTCACTCAATTTGCACAGAGTGTTATCCTGCAAAACGTTGATGTCGTATATTTCTCTCTTTAAGTGATATCCTGTGGCTCCGAAAGGAGCCTGTTTGGTTAGGTTGTCTTGTGTGAACGAACCTTGGGTTCTTATTTCTTCTCTGTCTTCTTGGGGAGGAGCACAGCTTGGATGTTAGGAAGGACACCCCCTTGGGCAATGGTGACTCCAGATAGGAGCTTGTTCAGCTCCTCGTCATTGCGAATGGCAAGCTGAAGATGACGCGGGATAATGCGGGTCTTCTTGTTGTTGCGGGCGGCGTTACCGGCCAGCTCGAGCACTTCTGCTGCCAGGTACTCCATGACGGCTGCAAGGTACACAGGGGCACCTGCACCAACGCGCTCAGCATAGTTGCCCTTACGCAAGAGACGGTGGATTCTGCCCACGGGGAACTGGAGTCCGGCCCTGCTAGAACGGGACTTTGACTTGCCCTTCACTTTGCCTCCCTTGCCGCGTCCTGACATGTTGCTGCTGCTGCTTTTCGTGATAGGAGTTAAATTTCCGCCCGCCACCTTGGTCTTTTATACCAAGCTCAGGATCAGGCCAGGTGGCCGTCTCGCGGACCCAACCAATGTAAGAGAGCCGTAGCTGCAGCCAGTCTGATCCTGAGCGGCCCGCTCGGTATATAAGGAAAAGTTAGTCGGGCCAGTTTTCAATTCTCTCGCTCCGCGCCACGAGTAACTGTGCCGCCATGCCTCCCAAAACTTCTGGAAAGGCTGCCAAGAAGGCTGGAAAGGCCCAGAAGGCCATTGCCAAGGGTGACAAGAAGAAGAAGCGCAGGAGGAAGGAAAGCTACAGCATCTACATCTACAAGGTACTGAAGCAAGTGCACCCCGACACAGGAGTCTCCTCCAAAGCTATGTCCATCATGAACTCTTTCGTGAACGACATCTTCGAGCGCATCGCTGCCGAGGCTTCCCGCCTGGCGCACTACAACAAACGCTCCACCATTACAAGTCGGAAAATCCAGACAGCTGTCCGACTCTTGCTGCCCGGTGAACTGGCCAAGCATGCCGTGTCTGAGGGCACCAAGGCTGTCACCAAGTACACCTCTTCCAAGTAAGAGGTTACTTGTGCACAACAAACACGCCATCCCACTACTACAACTTAATCGGCTCCTTCGGAGCCACAGTTACATGTTAAAGAGACAGTTACCGACACAAATATATTGAG
>NW_024716900.1:0-16301 GCF_018991925.1 Homarus americanus | reverse complement strand
ATATTATTTCGGTAAGAGTAATGAGTTTTAATACGCAAAGTTGCAGTTATCATTCATTCATACATACATACATACATACATACATAACATGCTAGTGGCAGGGGGGATTGAAGTGAATTTTAGGAGGATAGAATAGGTGCAGTGGCTAAACAGCGCTTGCGTGAGGGACTTTAAGCAGCAACTCGCCTGGATGCGGCAGGATAGAGTCAGGTCAAGTGTCCGGTGCATGTTGGGTTCCGCCATGGGTTCTCAGTGTTTGGTCGGCTTGATTGTGTGTGTTGTTTTCTTGTTTGGAGGAAATGTCTTGGTATTCTTCTTCTTAGCTTGAAGTTGATTTTCTTCTAACTCTTCTCCTCTTGTTGTTCGTCTTCCTCGTGTCTGCTATCATTCTGTAAAGACTCTATATATGTATGTAGGTATGAGTGAGTAACAGTTGCCGGTTACAGTGATACTTCATATTGGCTGGTGTTGTACTGTATGGCTTCGGTATTTCTTAATATACAAACGGCACCGTTAGGGGCTTGAGGTATTTAAAAACCAGCCTACATTACTTATATATAGAAATAAATAATGTGGCTTGGACAATAATGACGACTACTCTCTCCTACCTTCCCCAAACAAGGGCTTTTCGAAAGTATACATTGGACACAAATGACTTAGTACATCATACATTGGTGGTTTAACAAAAGCCCTCATTAGAGAAAGGTGAAGGAGCACACAGTGAACATACAGATTAATGTTTGCACGCGTAGATCATGTAAGGTGAGATGTTAAACACCAGACACGTAGTGTAGTAACTCCCTCACAGATGGCGGTATGAGGGGCCTGATGATGTAGCAGTTACCTCACAGATGGTGTTATGAGGAACTTCACATGATGATGCTGTAGCAAAACATTCACTACGTGGTGTCGTAGCATCTTGGGGACACCACGTGGTCGACATGACTCACTCATTCAAGTGGGTGAGGTGTGGTCCCAGGCCTCTCTATCGTGGAGTCTCAGGGGAAGTATAACTGGGTACCTGGGACCTCACTGTGTGAAGGTGGTTAGCTAGCTTGGGTAAGACTCAACTGCCGAGTTGTTTTTCACTGAATTAAGCACTGTTCACCACTATTCATCACTGGTTCCATTCCTTTGCCAAATGAGATAGTACCTTATGGCAAGAACTTGTTGATAGTCCGGTGGGGAGGAGGGTTCAGGGGAGTGAGTTGGTATGGGCCAACATATAAATAATAATAATAATAATAATATTTAACGGTTTATTGAAAGAGCTTGGCAGCCAGAAGGCTGAAAATATACAGTTACATATTTGGGGAATGGGTTACGAATTACAAATAATATACAAGTAACATGAGTGACACAAATAAGACATATAATAACTAGCTGGGGAAAAGCTCAAACTACAGTTCATTTCAACATAGTGACAGTGCAAGGAGTAGTGTTTACTGGGAGTGAGTACACTGATTTATTACAAGTTATCGATAATTTTTATAATGGTTGGGACTGGGCTGTTCTTATAGCGATCAGTTCGTGCACGTATGGGCTGGGCTGGATGCGGTTGTGGTGTCGAAGAGCAATTCTCGGACTAGGGATCTCAGGTGGTAGTAGGAGCCGGTGTCGGGGATGGTGTAGAAGCTTCTTACCAAATTTGCAGATGAGGTCGTGGTGATGGTCAGTGAGAGTCTAAAGGGTCAGTGTGTTGAGCGCTTCTTGATATGTGGAGTAGGAAGGGTAGAGAATAATCTTGCATGGCCTCTTTTGCACTTTTTCGAGGTGTTTACGTTGTGTGGCATTTAGGGAGGAAGACCAGGTGGAGGAGGCATAGGTGAGCTTGGGAAGTATGAATGTTGTGTAAACACTGAGGAGCTCGTGTGCAGGAACACCGAGGGACTTGAGTCGGCGTAGGAGGTGGAGACAGAAACTGGAGGATTTGATAACTTCACTGACGTGTGGTTTCTAATTTAGTTTGTTGTCTATATGTATGTGTGTGTGTGTGTGTGTGTGTGTGTGTGTGTGTGTGTGTGTGTGTGTGTGTGTGTGTGTGTGTGTGTGTGTGTGTATACTACTGTACTTTTTAGATCCTCCTACGCAACCTAACCTATTATAGTTAAGTATAGTAGGCTATACACTATTTTGTTAGTATGTGTTATAAAATGAAATTGCATGTTATTATTATTAATATTATTATTATTAATATTATTATTATTATTATTATTAGTAGTAGTATTATTATTATTATTATTATTGTTATTATTATTACATGCTAATATAATACTAAGTTGCCCGCCAGATTTCCTCAGAGATGGGAGGAGCACATTGGCGGCGGTGTTGTTTATACTCCGCCCGATTACTGATTCCTATTCACCGAGCCAGAGCTGGCGGGCGGCGTGTTATGTGCCACGTTTTGTTTCCCATTGGGCGTACCGCTCAGCTGGGGAGTAGGAGATTTCATAAAAAGAAAGTTTGAGTGGAGAGCACACCTTTTCCTTCACATACAGTTATCTTAGACCATCTACTAGTATAATAGTTTGCACAAAAATACTCTACACTCTTTCTAGGTTATTGTTATGTTGTTTTTTTTTTTTTTGACTTCTCATCAGATTGTGCATTCAACTAATATACACTATTAGTGTGTTTATTATTATGTTTTATAGTATTATTTCGTATAATATTGGGTAACACAATTATAGTCACTAATATACACTATTAGTGTGTTTATTATTATGTTTTATAGTATTATTTCGTATAATATTGGGTAACACAATTATAGTCACTAGTATAGTTTATTATTGTGGTTTATAGCAGTTTGTGGTCTAATAGTATCATGTTTTATGAGTGGTGTTCTATGTAGTGATGATTAGGCAATAAAATATGCTTTGGGTGTTTATAGCAGTTTGTGGTCTACTAGTATCATGCTTTATGGGTGGTGTTCTATGTAGTGATGATTAGGCCATAAAATATGCTTTTGGTTTATTGCTAACAAAATATACTTTGCTCTACCGCTGTAGTGCAATACATGGTGAAACTTACATACACCGTTAATAAAGTATTGATGGAAGAAGAAGAAGAAGAAGAAGAAGAAGAAGAAGAAGAAGAAGAAGAAGAAGAAGAAGAAGTAAGAGGAAGAATTGTGGAGGGAATGAACAGTGAGACAATGTAAAGCCTCCGGGATGGCGGCAGCGTTTCTGTTATTAATATATAATAAGACAATAGGAAAATATGTTGTTGTCTCTACCTGTATTATTACCTTTGCGATAGCATGGTTCAATTTTGGGAGGACATAGGAAGGAGCAGGAGGTTAGGAAGGAGCAGGAGGTTAGGAAGGGATGTGTAGTGGGAGAGATAGTGTCTGTGATCCTCGGGTCACCACTCCTCGGATTGTGTCAGTTCAAGTTTAGAAGCTCCAACAACTTTCCCTGAATACGAATTCGCAACCTTTCGATTTACAACAGGTACCTACTTACTGCTACAGTAGGTGAACAGGGACCAAGGGGGCTAGGAATAGTGTCCAAACAACTTGCTCCTGCCTGCCTGTGTGATGTAGTCGTGGCCACAATTAGGTTAGGATACAGACACATCTGGCACGTTAGTAACGCTGTACCCATACCGGAACACTCAGCATGTAAACTTTGTGATACACCTTTAAAGCACTATATTATTGAATGTGACACTGTCAAAGACTTCAGGCCACCTCACTTATTGTATCTTGAACTATGTCATTACTTCATTGAGGACATTACATTCTTGCTCTTTATCCCAAATTGGCTAGCCCACACTGGTAAATGTGTACTGTACTGTCAATGAATCTGATGTATTTCTTTGTGTATGAACCTGACTGAAAATAAGGTCGCCTCCCTGGCTGCTGCTGCTGCTGCTGCTGCTTCTTGCGCCCTTCTAAGTCCCGTTTAAGTCCCCCACCCCAGGCCCCCGCAGTAACCCTTCACATCTACACCATTCTCAAACATTTTCACTCAATTTCCACAATACTATGCTAATTACACGTAAAATAGAGTGTTATCCTGCAAAACGTTGATGTCGTATATTTCTCTCTTTAAGTGATATCCTGTGGCTCCGAAAGGAGCCTGTTTGGTTAGGTTGTCTTGTGTGAACGAACCTTGGGTTCTTATTTCTTCTCTGTCTTCTTGGGGAGGAGCACAGCTTGGATGTTAGGAAGGACACCCCCTTGGGCAATGGTGACTCCAGACAGGAGCTTGTTCAGCTCCTCGTCATTGCGAATGGCAAGCTGAAGATGACGTGGGATAATGCGGGTCTTCTTGTTGTCGCGGGCGGCGTTACCGGCCAGCTCGAGCACTTCTGCTGCCAGGCACTCCATGACGGCTGCAAGGTACACAGGGGCACCTGCACCAACGCGCTCAGCATAGTTGCCCTTACGCAAGAGACGGTGGATTCTACCCACGGGGAACTGGAGTCCGGCCCTGCTAGAACGGGACTTTGACTTGCCCTTCACTTTGCCTCCCTTGCCGCGTCCTGACATGTTGCTGCTGCTGCTTTTCGTGATAGGCGTTAAATTTCCGCCCGCCACCTTGGTCTTTTATACCAAGCTCAGGATCAGGCCAGGTGGCCGTCTCGCGGACCCAACCAATGTAAGAGAGCCGTAGCTGCAGCCAGTCTGATCCTGAGCGGCCCGCTCGGTATATAAGGAAAAGTTAGTCGGGCCAGTTTTCAATTCTCTCGCTCCGCGCCACGAGTAACTGTGCCGCCATGCCTCCCAAAACTCCCGGAAAGGCTGCCAAGAAGGCTGGAAAGGCCCAGAAGGCCATTGCCAAGGGTGACAAGAAGAAGAAGCGCAGGAGGAAGGAAAGCTACAGCATCTACATCTACAAGGTACTGAAGCAAGTGCACCCCGACACAGGAGTCTCCTCCAAAGCTATGTCCATCATGAACTCTTTCGTGAACGACATCTTCGAGCGCATCGCTGCCGAGGCTTCCCGCCTGGCGCACTACAACAAACGCTCCACCATTACAAGTCGGGAAATCCAGACAGCTGTCCGACTCTTGCTGCCCGGTGAACTGGCCAAGCATGCCGTGTCTGAGGGCACCAAGGCTGTCACCAAGTACACCTCTTCCAAGCAAGAGGTTACTTGTGCACAACAAACACGCCATCCCACTACTACAACTTAATCGGCTCCATCGGAGCCACAGTTACATGTTAAAGAGACAGTTACCGACAGTGATATATTGAGAGGGAAATAAATAAAAAAAAAATTATAATAATCTGCATTCTCTATTGGCGTAGAAACCGGACTAAATCGAAACATAATAAATAAATAAATAAATTCTGCGTGGAGTAGTTGTACACCCACTGCAAAGTGACATACATGGAGGGTGTTTGGGCTTCATTTCTTGTTTGCAGCACGCCTATTTCATGTAAACAATTTTTTTTTTTTTTTTTTTATTGTATGTTCTTTTATTTTATTTATTTATTTACTTACTTCTTCTTTATATATTTATTTGTTACTAGCTCTTGTTTGTTGCACCCACCCACCCACCTCCCGAATTGATGACCTACTATACAATCGTACCTCCACGAATGTTACCAACTTACCGTTAGGCGATTTGGGTAACCGAAATTAACGCTCTCCGACCACCAACCATTTCGATTGTCATGAAAATTATCTTCAGAACAGTTCTTTGGCCCTGAGAAGGGCCGAGTTATAGATGTCTGGTAGGTTTTGTTGTGCTTTTTGTTTTTCCCCAAGGAAGAGGACTTAAGCACGCTCTCCGCGGATGCGCCGGGCCAGCTGGATGTCCTTGGGCATGATGGTAACGCGCTTGGCGTGAATGGCACACAGGTTGGTGTCCTCGAAAAGACCCACCAGGTAAGCCTCAGAGGCTTCCTGCAGAGCCATGACGGCAGACGACTGGAAGCGCAGGTCAGTCTTGAAATCCTGGGCGATCTCACGCACCAGGCGCTGGAAGGGCAGCTTCCTGATGAGTAGCTCTGTGCTCTTCTGGTAACGACGGATCTCACGAAGGGCGACGGTTCCGGGCCTGTAACGATGGGGCTTCTTGACACCACCGGTGGCTGGGGCGGACTTGCGAGCTGCCTTGGTGGCAAGCTGCTTCCGTGGAGCCTTGCCTCCAGTGGACTTGCGGGCAGTCTGTTTAGTACGGGCCATCTCGACGACGAAATAGTCAATACGGGCGGCCCGGCAGGCGGGCGGGCTTATATACAGACATTCTCCACCTCAGTGGCCACCTCATTGGCCACGAGTGCCGCATGCGTCATCCGCAAGCTACGCCCCACCTCCAAGAGGGAGGGACGGCCCTGGATGAACGATACTACCGCTGCGTCCACAGCACGCCACCTACTCCCACCAAACCGTGGGCGAAGCCCTCACACTCTCTCTCCCTCACCATGAACGGATACGAGTTTGTTAACGTGGCGCGGATACGTCCGGACACGCCGACCTGCCCCAAGAAACTAAACCTCCTAGTTCTCCAGAAGTTTTTCGAAGCTAATGGGATCGTGGGGGTCACCAAGGTAGAACGCCTAAAGCTCCATGGTGACATCAAGATCACCTTCGCCGAGATGGGCATGCCCGCCAACTCGCGGAGATCCCAGACATCAACGGCATTCCTTTTAAAATGTTTGCCTTCATGTGGGACAACTTGAAGCTGGGTGTAATCTCCCACGCCGAAATTGCCCACATGGACAAAGCAGAGCTGAGTGAGCTCCTCAAGGAGCAGCAGCTCCAAGTTGTGAAGAAGCTGTCCGACACCACTGCCCTCATCGGACACCACTCCACCCTACCCAAGGAAGCTCAACTGGCGTGGGTAACTATGCCAGTCAAGCCCTACTGCAGACCGAAACGGTGTTACAAATGCCAGCACTATGGACACACTGTAAACAAGTGTGAGGCGCAGGAAGACACCTGCTCCATGTGTGGCAGCCCTGGACACCGCTACACGGCCTGCCCCAACACAGAGAAAAAATGCGTTGCCTGTGGTGGCCCACACTCCTCCGCCGACCGGACCTGCCCCAGATGGAAGGAGGAATGCAGGGTAGCCAAGGCTCGTCTTGAGAAAAAACTGAGCTACAAAGAGGCCCTCCTTGCTGTACGCTCCCAAGAAAAGAAAAAACCAGCAGTAAAGAAAAACCAAGAAAAGAAAACTCAACAGAAGCAGCCCACCACACAGAACCAAGAACACCACGCGGCCCGTGGTGCTGAAGCCCACGCGGCCAGTGGTGCTGAAGCCCACGTGGTCAACCTCTCCCTCTCTGAATTCTTCCACACCTATGAGGACTTAAAATACGAGGAAGACGAACAAGAAGACCCAAACACAAACGAATGGACAATTCAAGAGAGCAAGAAGAGAAGGAGAGAGAGAAGAAAATCGACATCAAGCTAAGAAGACCAAGACATCCCCTCCACACAAGAAACCAAAACACAATCAAGCCGACCAAGCACTGAACATCCATTGCCCAACCCAACACGCACCTGACGCCTGACCTGACGCTTGACCTGACGCTTGACCTGACGCTAGCCTGGCCTTGTCTTGTCGCCTCCCTGCCGCGTCCAGCCGGGTTGTTGCTGCTGCCCCCATCTTATAATCCCTCACGCAAGCGGTGTTTAGCCACTGCATCTGTTCTCTCCTCCTAAAATTCACTTCAATCCTCCCTTTATTCTTCTCCTGAACCTCCTTCCCCCCTGTCACTAGCATTTTCGATCGATTCGGCGAAGCCACACCAGGACCACCTGTAGTAGCAACCACAACAACATGACTGGACGAGGCAAAGGAGGCAAGGGACTTGGAAAGGGTGGCGCCAAGCGTCATCGTAAGGTGCTTCGTGACAACATCCAGGGTATCACCAAGCCCGCCATTCGTCGTCTAGCTCGGCGTGGAGGTGTTAAACGTATATCCGGCCTCATCTACGAGGAGACCCGCGGCGTCCTCAAGGTGTTTCTGGAGAACGTCATCCGTGACGCCGTCACCTACACCGAGCACGCAAAAAGGAAGACCGTCACCGCCATGGATGTGGTGTATGCCCTGAAACGGCAGGGCCGCACCCTTTATGGTTTTGGTGGTTAATCAACCTGATGGACGGGCGCACACCACCACCACCACCACGACAAACAAATATACGGACCTAATTTTAGGTCCACATTTAAATCGCTAAAGAGTTGGTTAGACACTGAGTAAATCGTTGAAAATATATCCAATAACATGATCCTCTCTAATTCTGGACTTGTGGTATGAGTATAGGTTGTGTGTGAACGTGTTGGAACCACTTCCTAATAATTGTCAGTCAGTCAGTCAACATCCACCTAACCTCCAGGTACCTCACCTAACTTCCTGTAGCGTCACCGAACCTCACGAAATGTAACCCAATGTAGTTTATAATCTATCCTAACATGACATAACATAACCACGCACTATATTACTTCGGTAAGAGTAATGAGTTTTAATACGCAAAGTTGCAGTTAGCATTCATCATACATACATACATACATACATACATACATAACATGCTAGTGGCAGGGGGGATTGAAGTGAATTTTAGGAGGATAGAATAGGTGCAGTGGCTAAACAGCGCTTGCGTGAGGGACTTTAAGCAGCAACTCGCCTGGATGCGGCAGGATAGAGTCAGGTCAAGCGTCCGGTGCATGTTGGGTTCCGCCATGGTTTCTCAGTGTTTGGTCGGCTTGATTGTGTGTGTTGTTTTCTTGTTTGGAGGAAATGTCTTGGTATTCTTCTTCTTAGCTTGAAGTTGATTTTCTTCTAACTCTTCTCCTCTTGTTGTTCGTCTTCCCCGTGTCTGCTATCATTCTGTAAAGACTCTATATATGTATGTAGGTATGAGTGAGTAACAGTTGCCGGTTACAGTGATACTTCATATTCGCTGGTGTTGTACTGTATGGCTTCGGTATTTCTTAATATACAAACGGCACCGTTAGGGGATTGAGGTATTTAAAAACCAGCCTCCATTACTTATATATAGAAATAAATAATGTGGCTTGGACAATAATGACGACTACTCTCTCCTACCTAACCCAAACAAGGGCTTTTCGAAAGTATACATTGGACACAATTGACTTAGTACATACATTGGTGGTTTAACAAAAGCCCTCATTAGAGAAAGGTGAAGGAGCACACAGTGAACATACAGATTAATGTTTGCACGCATAGATCATGTAAGGTGAGGTGTTGAACACCAGACACGTAGTGTAGTAACTCCCTCACAGATGGCGTTATGAGGGGCCTGAGGATGTAGCAGTTACCTCACAGATGGTGTTATGAGGAACTTCACATGATGATGCTGTAGCAAAACATTCACTACGTGGTGTCGTAGCATCTTGGGGACACCACGTGGTCCACATGACTCACTCATTCAAGTGGGTGAGGTGTGGTCCCAGGCCTCTCTATCGTGGAGTCTCAGGGGAAGTATAACCGGGTACCTGGGACCTCACTGTGTGAAGGTGGTTAGCTAGCTTGGGTAAGACTCAACTGCCGAGTTGTTTTTCACTGAGTTAAGCACTGTTCACCACTATTCATCACTGGTTCCATTCCTTTGCCAAATGAGATAGTACCTTATGGCAAGAACTTGTTGATAGTCCGGTGGGGAGGAGGGTTCAGGGGAGTGAGTTGGTATCGGCCAACATATAAATAATAATAATAATAATAATTAACGGTTTATTGAAAGTGCTTGGCAGCCAGAAGGCTGAAAATATACAGTACATATTTGGGGAATGGGTTACGAATTACAAATAATATACAAGTAACATGAGTGACACAAATAAGACATATAATAACTAGCTGGGGAAAAGCTCAAACTACAGTTCATTTCAACATAGTGACAGTGCAAGGAGTAGTGTTTACTGGGAGTGAGTACACTGATTTATTACAAGTTATCGATAATTTTTACAATGGTTGGGACTGGGCTGTTCTTATAGCGATCAGTTCGTGCACGTATGGGCTGGATGCGGTTGTGGTGTCGAAGAGCAATTCTCGGACTAGGGATCTCAGATGGTAGTAGGAGCCGGTGTAGAAGCTTCTTACCAAATTGGCAGATGAGGTCGTGGTGATGGTCAGTGAGAGTCTAAAGGGTCGGTCAGTGTGTTGAGCGCTTCTTGATATGTGGAGTAGGAAGGGGAGAGAATAATCTTGCATGGCCTCTTTTGCACTTTTTCTAGGTGTTTACGTTGTGTGGCATTTAGGGAGGAAGACCAGGTGGAGGAGGCATAGGTGAGCTTGGGAAGTATGAATGTTGTGTAGACACTGAGGAGCTCGTGTGCAGGAACACCGAGGGACTTGAGTCGGCGTAGGAGGTGGAGACAGAAACTGGAGGATTTGATAACTTCACTGACGTGTGGTTTCTAATTTAGTTTGTTGTCTATATGTATGTGTGTGTGTGTGTGTGTGTGTGTGTGTGTGTGTATATACTACTGTACTTTTTAGATCCTCCTACGCAACCTAACCTATTATAGTTAAGTATAGTAGGCTATACACTATTTTGTTAGTATGTGTTATAAAATGAAATTGCATGTTATTATTATTAATATTATTATTATTAATATTATTATTATTATTATTATTAGTAGTAGTATTATTATTATTATTATTGTTATTATTATTACATGCTAATATAATACTAAGTTGCCCGCCAGATTTCCTCAGAGATGGGAGGAGCACATTGGCGGCGGTGTTGTTTATACTCCGCCCGATTACTGATTCCTATTCACCGAGCCAGAGCTGGCGGGCGGCGTGTTATGTGCCACGTTTTGTTTCCCATTGGGCGTACCGCTCAGCTGGGGAGTAGGAGATTTCATAAAAAGAAAGTTTGAGTGGAGAGCACACCTTTTCCTTCACATACAGTTATCTTAGACCATCTACTAGTATAATAGTTTGCACAAAAATACTCTACACTCTTTCTAGGTTATTGTTATGTTGTTTTTTTTTTTTTTGACTTCTCATCAGATTGTGCATTCAACTAATATACACTATTAGTGTGTTTATTATTATGTTTTATAGTATTATTTCGTATAATATTGGGTAACACAATTATAGTCACTAATATACACTATTAGTGTGTTTATTATTATGTTTTATAGTATTATTTCGTATAATATTGGGTAACACAATTATAGTCACTAGTATAGTTTATTATTGGGGTTTATAGCAGTTTGTGGTCTAATAGTATCATGCTTTATGAGTGGTGTTCTATGTAGTGATGATTAGGCAATAAAATATGCTTTGGGTGTTTATAGCAGTTTTTGTGGTCTACTAGTATCATGCTTTATGGGTGGTGTTCTATGTAGTGATGATTAGGCCATAAAATATGCTTTTGGTTTATTGCTAACAAAATATACTTTGCTCTACCGCTGTCGTGCAAAACATGGTGAAACTTACATACACCGTTAATAAAGTATTCATGAAGAAGAAGAAGAAGAAGAAGAAGAAGAAGAAGAAGAAGTACGAGGAAGAATTGTGGAGGGAATGAACAGTGAGACAATGTAAAGCCTCCGGGATGGCGGCAGCGTTTCTGTTATTAATATATAATAAGACAATAGGAAAATATGTTGTTGTCTCTACCTGTATTATTACCTTTGCGATAGCATGGTTCAATTTTGGGAGGACAGAGGAAGGAGCAGGAGGTTAGGAAGGGAGAGATAGTGTCTGTGATCCTCGGGTCACCACTCCTCGGATTGTGTCAGTTCAAGTTTAGAAGCTCCAACAACTTTCCCTGAATACGAATTCGCAACCTTTCGATTTACAACAGGTACCTACTTACTGCTACAGTAGGTGAACAGGGACCAAGGGGGCTAGGAATAGTGTCCAAACAACTTGCTCCTGCCTGCCTGTGTGATGTAGTCGTGGCCACAATTAGGTTAGGATACAGACACATCTGGCAAGTTAGTAACGCTGTACCCATACCGGAACACTCAGCATGTAAACTTTGTGATACACCTTTAAAGCACTATATTATTGAATGTGACACTGTCAAAGACTTCAGGCCACCTCACTTATTGTATCTTGAACTATGTCATTACTTCATTGAGGACATTACATTCTTGCTGTTTATCCCAAATTGGCTAGCTAGCTAGCCCACACTGATTAGTCTACAATTACAATATGACTCCAATGTATGCTGCTGGTAAATGTGTACTGTCAATGAACCAGAGTGAAAATAAGGTCGCCTCCCTTGCTGCTGCTGCTAAAGCTGCTGCTGCTTCTTGCGCCCTTCTAAGTCCCCCACCCCAGGCCCCCGCAGTACCCCTTCACATCTACACCATTCAAAAACATTTACACTCAATTTGCACAGAGTGTTATCCTGCAAAACGTTGATGTCGTATATTTCTCTCTTTAAGTGATATCCTGTGGCTCCGAAAGGAGCCTGTTTGGTTAGGTTGTCTTGTGTGAACGAACCTTGGGTTCTTATTTCTTCTCTGTCTTCTTGGGGAGGAGCACAGCTTGGATGTTAGGAAGGACACCCCCTTGGGCAATGGTGACTCCAGACAGGAGCTTGTTCAGCTCCTCGTCATTGCGAATGGCAAGCTGAAGATGACGCGGGATAATGCGGGTCTTCTTGTTGTCGCGGGCGGCGTTACCGGCCAGCTCGAGCACTTCTGCTGCCAGGTACTCCATGACGGCTGCAAGGTACACAGGGGCACCTGCACCAACACGCTCAGCATAGTTGCCTTTACGCAAGAGACGGTGGATCCTACCCACGGGGAACTGGAGTCCGGCCCTGCTAGAACGGGACTTTGACTTGCCCTTCACTTTGCCTCCCTTGCCGCGTCCTGACATGTTGCTGCTGCTGCTTTTCGTGATAGGAGTTAAATTTCCGCCCGCCACCTTGGTCTTTTATACCAAGCTCAGGATCAGGCCAGGTGGCCGTCTCGCGGACCCAACCAATGTAAGAGAGCCGTAGCTGCAGCCAGTCTGATCCTGAGCGGCCCGCTCGGTATATAAGGAAAAGTTAGTCGGGCCAGTTTTCAATTCTCTCGCTCCGCGCCACGAGTAACTGTGCCGCCATGCCTCCCAAAACTTCCGGAAAGGCTGCCAAGAAGGCTGGAAAGGCCCAGAAGGCCATTGCCAAGGGTGACAAGAAGAAGAAGCGCAGGAGGAAGGAAAGCTACAGCATCTACATCTACAAGGTACTGAAGCAAGTGCACCCCGACACAGGAGTCTCCTCCAAAGCTATGTCCATCATGAACTCTTTCGTGAACGACATCTTCGAGCGCATCGCTGCCGAGGCTTCCCGCCTGGCGCACTACAACAAACGCTCCACCATTACAAGTCGGGAAATCCAGACAGCTGTCCGACTCTTGCTGCCCGGTGAACTGGCCAAGCATGCCGTGTCTGAGGGCACCAAGGCTGTCACCAAGTACACCTCTTCCAAGTAAGAGGTTACTTGTGCACAACAAACACGCCATCCCACTACTACAACTTAATCGGCTCCATCGGAGCCACAGTTACATGTTAAAGAGACAGTTACCGACAGTGATATATTGAGAGGGAAATAAAAAAAATAAAATTATAATAATCTGCATTCTCTATTGGCGTAGAAACAGGACTAAATCGAAACATAATAAATAAATAAATAAATTCTGCGTGGAGTACTTTTACACCCACTGCAAAGTGACATACATGGAGTGTGTTTGGGCTTCATTTCTTGTTTGCAGCATGCCTATTTCATGTAAAAAAAAATTTTATTTTATTTTATTGTATGTTCTTTTATTTTATTTATTTCTTTACTTACTTATTCTTTATATATTTATTTGTTACTAGCTCTTGTTTGTTGCACCCACCCACCTCCCGAATTGATGACCTACTATACAATCGTACCTCCACGAATGTTACCAACTTACCGTTAGGCGATTTGGGTAACCGAAATTAACGCTCTCCGACCACCAACCATTTCGATTGTCATGAAAATTATCTTCAGAACAGTTCTTTGGCCCTGAGAAGGGCCGAGTTATAGATGTCTGGTAGGTTTTGTTGTGCTTTTTGTTTTTCCCCAAGGAAGAGGACTTAAGCACGCTCTCCGCGGATGCGCCGGGCCAGCTGGATGTCCTTGGGCATGATGGTAACGCGCTTGGCGTGAATGGCACACAGGTTGGTGTCCTCGAAAAGACCCACCAGGTAAGCCTCAGAGGCTTCCTGCAGAGCCATGACGGCAGACGACTGGAAGCGCAGGTCAGTCTTGAAATCCTGGGCGATCTCACGCACCAGGCGCTGGAAGGGCAGCTTCCTGATGAGTAGCTCTGTGCTCTTCTGGTAACGACGGATCTCACGAAGGGCGACGGTTCCGGGCCTGTAACGATGGGGCTTCTTGACACCACCGGTGGCTGGGGCGGACTTGCGAGCTGCCTTGGTGGCAAGCTGCTTCCGTGGAGCCTTGCCTCCAGTGGACTTGCGGGCAGTCTGTTTAGTACGGGCCATCTCGACGACGAAATAGTAAATACGGGCGGCCTGGCAGGCGGGCGGGCTTATATACAGACATTCTCCACCTCAGTGGCCACCTCATTGGCCACGAGTGCCGCATGCGTCATCCGCAAGCTACGCCCCACCTCCAAGAGGGAGGGACGGCCTTGGATGAACGATACTACCGCGCGTCCACAGCACGCCACCTACTCCCACCAAACCGTGGGCGAAGCCACACTCTCTCTCCCTCACCATGAACGGATACGAGTTTGTTAACGTGGCGCGGATACGTCCGGACACGCCGACCTGCCCCAAGAAACTAAACCTCCTAGTTCTCCAGAAGTTTTTCGAAGCTAATGGGATCGTGGGGGTCACCAAGGTAGAACGCCTAAAGCTCCATGGTGACATCAAGATCACCTTCGCCGAGATGGGCATGCCCGCTCAACTCGCGGAGATCCCAGACATCAACGGCATTCCTTTTAAAATGTTTGCCTTCATGTGGGACAACTTGAAGCTGGGTGTAATCTCCCACGCCGAAATTGCCCACATGGACAAAGCAGAGCTGAGTGAGCTCCTCAAGGAGCAGCAGCTCCAAGTTGTGAAGAAGCTGTCCGACACCACTGCCCTCATCGGACACCACTCCACCCTACCCAAGGAAGCTCAACTGGCGTGGGTAACTATGCCAGCCAAGCCCTACTGCAGACCGAAACGGTGTTACAAATGCCAGCACTATGGACACACTGTAAACAAGTGTGAGGCGCAGGAAGACACCTGCTCCATGTGTGGCAGCCCTGGACACCGCTACACGGCCTGCCCCAACACAGAGAAAAAATGCGTTGCCTGTGGTGGCCCACACTCCTCCGCCGACCGGACCTGCCCCAGATGGAAGGAGGAATGCAGGGTAGCCAAGGCTCGTCTTGAGAAAAAACTGAGCTACAAAGAGGCCCTCCTTGCTGTACGCTCCCAAGAAAAGAAAAAACCAGCAGTAAAGAAAAACCAAGAAAAGAAAACTCAACAGAAGCAGCCCACCACACAGAACCAAGAACACCACGTGGCCCGTGGTGCTGAAGCCCACGCGGCCAGTGGTGCTGAAGCCCACGTGGTCAACCTCTCCCTCTCTGAATTCTTCCACACCTATGAGGACTTAAAATACGAGGAAGACGAAGAAGAAGACCCAAACACAAACGAATGGACAATTCAAGAGAGCAAGAAGAGAAGGAGAGAGAGAAGAAAATCGACATCAAGCTAAGAAGACCAAGACATCCCCTCCACACAAGAAACCAAAACACAATCAAGCCGACCAAGCACTGAACATCCATTGCCCAACCCAACACGCACCTGACGCCTGACCTGACGCTTGACCTGACGCTTGACCTGACGCTTGACCTGACGCTAGCCTGGCCTTGTCTTGTCGCCTCCCTGCCGCGTCCAGCCGGGTTGTTGCTGCTGCCCCCATCTTATAATCCCTCACGCAAGCGGTGTTTAGCCACTGCATCTGTTCTCTCCTCCTAAAATTCACTTCAATCCTCCCTTTATTCTTCTCCTGAACCTCCTTCCCCCCTGTCACTAGCATTTTTCGATTCGATTCGGCGAAGCCACACCAGGACCACCTGTAGTAGCGACCACAACAACATGACTGGACGAGGCAAAGGAGGCAAGGGACTTGGAAAGGGTGGCGCCAAGCGTCATCGTAAGGTGCTTCGTGACAACATCCAGGGTATCACCAAGCCCGCCATTCGTCGTCTAGCTCGGCGTGGAGGTGTTAAACGTATATCCGGCCTCATCTACGAGGAGACCCGCGGCGTCCTCAAGGTGTTTCTGGAGAACGTCATCCGTGACGCCGTCACCTACACCGAGCACGCAAAAAGGAAGACCGCCACCGCCATGGATGTGGTGTATGCCCTGAAACG
>NW_024716899.1:0-60277 GCF_018991925.1 Homarus americanus | reverse complement strand
TCCCTCTCATCACACATTTCATCATCACCTCATCCTCCTCCCTTCACATCATCCCTCCTGCTACATCATCATCACCCTCACGCCAACATCACTCCTCACTCACCCCCACACCTCACTCCTCCATCATCACTCCTATCTTCCTCACCACTACCTCCCACTCCCTCACTCATTCCTGCCACACTCTGCTCACCACTACCTCAACCCCTATCTTCCCGCCACCACCACCCCTCACCCCTACCTCACCACCACCTCACTCCTCCTCAAAACTAACTCACTACTCTCCTCATCTCACCTACCTCCTACCTCCCCACTGCCCATCCTCACTCCTCACCACCACATCATCATCCTCACCACTCAACATCACCACTCACCCCAACACTCATCATCATCACCATAACATCATCCTCTTACCGCCATCATCATCTCCACCCTCATCATCCTCACCACCTCACTCCACTTATCACCACTACCTCACTCATCCTCTCCACCGCATAAACTCCTCCTCCACCACTCACCTCCTCTGCCCTCCCCTCACCACCTCCTCCTCCTCACCACTGCACTCCTCCTCACCACTACCTCACTCCTACCTCCTCCTCCTCCAAACCACTACCTCCTCCTCCCCTCACCACTACCTCCTCCTACCCCACCCACCTTCCTCACTCACTCCCTCAAACAACCTCCTCTCCCTCACCTCTACCTCACTCCTCCCACACCACTACCATCATCCATCACCTCCGCCACTCACTCCTCCACCATCACCACGCCTCTCCTCACCTCACCACTACCATCATCATCCTCACCACCGCACTCATCATCCTCACCACAGCATCACTCATCCCTCTTCCTCCTGCATTCACTCACTCCACTCCTCACTGCCTCCTCCTGCCTCCTCACTCACACTCAACCCTGCCTCCTCTTCCCTCACCACTACCTCACTCCTACCTCATTCCTCTACACCCTTTACCTCCTCCTCCAACCTCACTCTTCCCCTCACCTCATTCTACCTCTCCTTCCTCACCCCTCAAACCTACCTCACCCCTCACCACTACCTCACTCCTGCCTCCACCACACTCCCTTCCTCACTCACCACTCCAAACCCTCCTCATATTTCCTCACCACTACCTCTCGTTCTACACTCACTCATATCCTTCCTCCAAGCCCTGCCTCATATTTACCTCACCACTTTCCTCCCCCTTCCTCATCATCCATCAAACCCTCGCCTCACTCCCTCACCACTGCCTCCTCCTGCCATCTCATTCCTCCTCCTCCTCAAGCCCTACCTCCTCCTTCCCTCACCACTCCTCCTCCTCCTCACTGCCTCCTCCTCCTCATCCTCCTCCCCTCTGCCTCCTCCTCCTCACCACTGCCTCCTCCTCCTCACTGCCTCCTCCTCCCTCACTCCTCCTCACACTGCCTCACACCTCCTCCTCCACTCCTCACCTCCCACTACCACTCCTCACACACTCTCCTCACTCCACTGCCATCACCACACATCTCACCACTCCTCTCTCACTCATCCTCACCACTGCCCACTCATCCCTCTACCACTGCCACTCCTCCTCCTCACACCATCACTCCTTCCTCCTCCTCCTCACCACTACCTCAGCCTCCTCACCACTGCCTCCTCCTCCTCACCTCCTCCTCCTCACCACTACCTCCTCCTCCTCCTCATCCTCTATCATTGCATCATCATCCTCCCCTACCTCATCTTCCTCACTGCCTCCATCTGCCTCACACCTTTTCCTTCACTCACTCCTCCTCAAACCTAACCTCATATTTCCTCCCCTACCTCATACTCCCCTCTCCTACCTCCTCCTCCCTCAACCCTACCTCACTCTTCACCACTACCTCCTCCTACCTCACTCACTCCTTGTGCCTCCCTCAACCCTACCTCACTACCTCATCTCATACTCCTGCCTCCTCGCCCCTCACCACTACCTCCACTCTCCTCACACTACCTGCCTCCTCCTCACCATCATCACTCATCCCGCTGCCCCATTCATCACCACCTGCTCATCCTCACCCTTATACTCTCCTCGCCCGTTCATCATCACGCCACCCATGTCAACCAACCGTCCCTCATCAAAATATCATCCCCCCTGCGCCATCATCCGTCACCCCTGTCACTCATCCTCTGCATCAACTCCTCCTCCACACCAGCATCACTCATCCACTGCTGCCCTTCCTTCCTCACCCCCTCCCTCCTCCTCCACATTCCTCCTCCTCACCACTACCTCCTCCTCCTCACCTCCTTCTCCTCACCACTGCCTCCTCCTCTGCCTCCTCCTCTGCCTCCTCCTCCTCACCACCATTTCCTCCTCCTCCTCCTCCTCCTCACCTCCTCTTCTACCTCCTCCTCTTTCACCTTCATCACTCCTCCCCAACCTCCTCTTCCACCTCATTTCCTACCCTACCTCCTCATCCCCAGCATACCTTGTCATCATCATCATCATCACCTTCATTTCACTCCTCCCTCACCACTCCTCCTCCTACCTCACTCCTCCTCAAACCTACTCACTCCTTCCTCCTCTCTACCTCATTTCACCACCCTTCCTCCCTCCTCCCTCAAACCCAACCTCCTCTTCTACCTCATTCCTGCCTCCTCCTCCTCCTCACCTCTCACACTACCTCCTCTACCTCCTTCTACCTCCTCATCACTCAACCCTCCCATTACCTCCTCCTCCTCATTTCCCTACCTCCTCCTTCCTCATCACCCACCTCCTCTTCTCACCTCCCTCTCTCCTTCCTCATCCTACCTCATGTACCTCATTTCCTTCACATCATCTCTCGCCTCACTCATCCTCACCCTGCCTCCTCCTCCTCACCACTGCCTCCTCCTCCTCACCCTTGCCTCCCTCTCCTCTCCTCCTCCTCCACCACTACCTCCTCCTACCTCCTTACTTTCCTCCTCCTCCTATCCCTACACTCCTCCTCACCTCCTTCCCACTACTCCTCCCTCTCCTACCACTCCTCCTCACCACACTCCTCCTCACCACTACCTCCCACTACCTCCTCCCACACTCCTCCTCACCCACTACCTCCCCTCACATCATCCCATCCTCACCCATTACCTTCCTCACTCAGTCATCCCTCACCACTTTCACCTCTCCTCCTCTTACACTGCCTCCTCCTCCTCACCACCTCCTCCTCCTCACCTCCTCCTCCTCACCCGCCTCCTCCTCCTCCTCCTCACCTCCTCCTCACCTCCTCCTCCTCACCTCCTCCTCCTCCTCCTCATTCCTGCCTCATTCTTATCATCCTCAACCCTGCCTCATTTCCTCACACTACCTCCTCCTGCCTCCATTTCCTCCTCCTCCTCCTCAAACCCTACCTCCTCTTCCCTCACTACCTCCTCTCCTCACCACCTCCTCCTCCCCTCCACCTCCTCCTCACCTCTCCTCCTCCTCCTCACTGCCTCCTCCTCCTTCCTCCTCCTCATCATCACATCATCACTGCTTCATCATCCTCCTCTGCCTCCTCCTCTCCATCATCCTCCACGCCCTACCCTCCATATTCCTCCTCCTCACTCCTACCTCTTTCCACACTCCACCACCTTCCTCCTCCTCCCTCAAACCTCACTCTACTACCTCATTCCCTACCTCCTTCTTCACTCACTCCTCAAACCCTACCTCCTCCTCCTCTCACTTCTCCCCTCACCACTGCCTCCTCCTCCTCCTCACCTCCTCCTCCTCACCATTCACTCCTCCTCTCCTCACCACTCCCCATCCTCTCCACTCATTCTCATATCATCATCCTCAGACCTCTATCCATCTTCCCCTCACCACTCACCTCCTCCTGCCTCATTCCTCACTCCTTCACTCCTCCTCACCTACCTCACTCTTCCCCTCCTCACCTCCTCCTCACCTCATTTCACACTCACTCCTTCCTCACTCCTCCTCAACCCCTACATCTTCTTACTACCTCCTCTACCTCCTCCTCCTCAAACCTACCTCCTCTTCTCCCACTACCTCCTCTACCTCATTTCCTTCCTCCTCCTCCTCAAACCTACCTCCTCTTCCTCACCACTGCCTCCTCCTCCCTCACCACTGCCTCCTCCTCCTCTCCACTGCATCCTCTGCCTCTCCTCCTCACCACTGCCTCACTCTCCCACTCCTCCCTCCTCCTCCTCCCTCACTGCCTCACTCCTCCTCCACTGCCTCCATCCCTCCTCATTCCCATATGCCTCATCCTCCACCACTGCAACTCCTCCTCACCACTGCACTCCTCCCCTCACCACTACCTCCACTACACTCCTCCCTCCCACCACTCACCACACTCCTCTCACCACTCCTCCTCACCCACTACCTCTCACTCCACTCACTCCTCCCACCACTACCTCCTCCCTCACCTCCTCCCACTACACTCCTCCTCACCACTCCTCCTCACCACTACCTCACTCCTCCTACCTCCTCCTCCTCACCTCCCACTACCTCCTCCTCCCACTACCTCATCATCTCACCACTGCCTCCTCTCATCTCCTCCTCTGCCCATCATCCTCATACAGCATCATCATCTCACCACTGCCTCCTCCTCCCTCACCACTGCCTCACTTCTCCTCACCACTGCCTCCTTTCCTCCTCATCCCTGCCTCCTCCTCCTCACCACTGCCTCCTCCTTCTCCTCATTCCTCCTCCCTCCCACCTCCTCCTCCTCCTCCCTCCAACCCTACCTCTCTACTACCTCCTCTCCACCCCTTCCTCCTCCTCAAACCTTCCTCTTCTCACCTTCACCTCCTCCTTCCTCCTCCTCCTCCTTACCTCCCTCTTACCTCCTCCTACTCATTTCCCTACACTCCTCCTCCTCCTCCTCTGTTCCCTCCTCACCACTCATCCTACCTATCCTCATCCTCACCGCATCATCATCCTCCGCCTCACATCATCATCACCACCATCACTCATCCTCATCCACTGTCACTCCTCTCACCACTGCCTCCTCCTCCTCATCCTCATCTCCTCCCTCATCCACCATCACTCCTCCTCACCACTACCTCCTCTACCTCCTCCTCCTCAACCTCCTCCTCACCCACTACCTCCTCCTCATCTCCTACCTCCCTCCTTCCTCCTCCTCACCCACCTCCTCCCACTACCTCCTCCTCCTTAACCTGCCTCACCTCCTCTACCTCATTTCCCACACTCCTTCTCCTCCTCTCAACCTCACTCACTCCTCCTCCCATTTACCTCACTCTCTCACTCCTCCTACCACTCATCACTCATCTTATCACCCTGCCCTCCTCATCATCATCATCACTCCACCCTGCCTCATTCCACTGCTTCATTGCCTCATTCTCCCACCTCCTCCTTCCTCACTCACCCTCCAACCCTACCTCCCTCTTCCCCTCACCCACTACCTCTCCTACCTCCTCCTACCTCCTCCTTCCTCCTCCTCCTCAACCCTGCCTCCTCTTCCTCTACCTCCTCCTCCTCAAACCTACCTCCTCTTCCACTACCTCCTCTACCTCCTCTACCTCCTCCTTCCTCCTCCTCACCTTACCTCCTCTTCCTCCTCCTTTACCTCCTTCCTCCTTTCCTCACCACTCTCCATTTCACTCCATCACTCATCCCATGCCTACCTCATATTGCTCTGCCTCATCTCCATCACCCTGCCTCACTCATTCCTCTTTTCACCTCCTCCTCCTCACCGCCTGCCAACTCTTCCCTCACCACTGCCTCCTCCTTCCTCCTCCTCCTCAACCTTACCTCCCTCTTCCCTCTTTCACCTCATCCTCCCCTCACTCACCACTACCACTCCTACCTCACTCTTCCTCACCACTACCTCCTCCTACCTCAC
Source organism: Homarus americanus (assembly GCF_018991925.1). Taxonomy (NCBI): domain Eukaryota; kingdom Metazoa; phylum Arthropoda; class Malacostraca; order Decapoda; family Nephropidae; genus Homarus; species Homarus americanus. Next base: position 54,490 of record NW_024716899.1, on the reverse strand, counting down.
CACTACCTCCCTCCCCTCACCCCTTCCTCCTGTCTCCTCCTCCTCCTACCTCACTACCTCTTTCCTTCCTCCTCCTTCCTCCTCTACCTCCTCCTACCTCACCACTCCTTACTCCTTCACCACTACCTCCTCCTCACCTCCTTCCTCCCACTGCCTCCTTACCTCCCACTCACCACTGCCTCATCCTCCATCATCATCCTCATCCTGCATCCTCCTCCTCACCACTGCCCTCCTCCTCCTCCCTCCTCCCTCACCACTGCCTCACTCATCTCTGCCTCACTCCTCCTCACCACTCCTCCTCATCTCCACTACCTCCTCCTCCCACCACTCCTCCTCACCACTACCTCCTCCCACTACCTCTCACCACACTCCTCCCACTACCTCCTCCTCTACACTCCTCACCTACCTCCCTCCCTCCCCTCCTCCCACCTCACTCTCTACCTCCTCCTCCTCCCATCTCACACCTCCTCATCATCACATTGTCCATCATCATTCCACTGTCATCCTCACCACTGCTCCATCCTCCTCTGCCTCCTCCTCCCCTCACCACCTCCTCCTCCTCACCACTGCCTCCTCCTCCTCACCACCTCCTCCTCCTCACTGCCTCCTCCTCCTCCTCCTCCCACTGCCTCCTCCTCCTCCTCCTCCTCCTCCTCCTCCTCCTGCCTCCTCCTCCCCTCCTCCCACTGCCTCCTCCTCCTGCCTCCTCCTCCTCCTCCCATTACCTCCTCCTCACCATGCCACACTCCTCCCCTCACCCTACCACCTCCTCCTCACCACTTCTACCTCCTCCCTCACCACTTCACACTCCTCCCTCACCGCTTCACCACTCCTCCTCCCACCCTTCCACACTCCTCCTCCACCGCTACCACCTCCTCCTCACCACTACCTCCTCCTCACCCACTACCTCCTTCCCACCTCCTCCTCACCCACTACCTCCTCCTCACTCATCCCACACTCTGCCTCACCCACTACCTCCTCCTCCTCCCACTCCTCCCACTACCTCCCTCTCCTTCACCACTCTCATTTCTCATCCCACATCACCACTCACCACTACCTCACTCCCACCCTCACCACTACACTCCTCCTCACCTGCTTCCTCCTCCTCACCACTACACTCCTCCTCACCACTGCCACTCCTCCTCCACCACTACCTCCTCCTACCTCACACTACCTCCTCCTCTACCTCATCTCATCTCACCACTTCTTCCTCATCACACCTCATCCTGCATCATCCTGCCTCACCATTCCTCCTCCTCCTCTTACCTCACCACTAACTCCTCCTCCCTCCTGCCTCCTCCTCCTCACCACTACCTCATCCCCTCCCCCTCCTCTACCTCCCACCACTTCCTCCACTCCTCCTCTCTACCTCACCACTCTTCACTACTCCTCTTCTCCTACTACCTCCTCTTCCCTCACACTACCTCCTCCTCCTCACCCACTTCTCCTCCTCACCCTGCCTCCTCCTCCTCACCTGCCTCCTCCCACTGCCTCCTCCCACCTCCTCCTCCTCACCACCTCCTCCTCACCACTGCCTCCTCCTCCTACCCCTTCCTCCCTCCTCCTCCTCACTGCCTCCTCACACTGCACTCACACACCTCATCATCTCCATCCCTCACCTCCCATCACTGCCTCCTCCCCATCATCCTCACTTCTCCTCATCCTCACCCACTGCCTCCTCATATTGCCTCCTCCTCCTCTGCCTCCTCCTCCACCACTGCCTCCACTCTCCTCACCGCCTCCCTTCTCCTCACCACTGCCTCCACTCCTCCTCACCACTGCCTCCTCCTCCTCACCATTCACTCCTCCTCACTACCTCCTCCTCCTTCCCACTACCTCCTCCTCCCTCCTACCACACCCCTCCTCATTCCTACCACACCCCTTCCTCCTCCTCCCTCAACCTCCTCTTCCTCACCACTACTCATTCTACCTCCCTCCCTCCTCCACCCCCTCCTTTACCTCATTTCACACTGCCTCATTTCTCATTTCCTCCATCCACTTTCTTGCTCATCATCCCTTTCCTCCTCCTCCTCACCACTACCTCCTCCTCCCCTCACCTGCCTCCTCCTCCTCACCACTCACCTCCTCCTCCTCCCCTGCCTCCTCCTCCTCTGCCTCCTCCTCCTCCTCCTCCTCCTCTCACCCACCTCCTCCTCCTCCACCTGCCTCCTCCTCTTCTCCTCCTCCTCCTCTGCCTCCTCCTCCTCCTCACACTCATTTCCTCCTCCCTCCTCCCCTACCTCACCTCCTCCTACCTCATTTCCTTCCTCCTCCTCACACCCACTGCATCATTTATCATCATCCTCAACCCTGCCCCTCCCTCCTCCTCACCACTGCCCTCCTTCTCCTCACCTGCCTCCTCCTCCTCTGCCTCCTCCTCCTCCCACCCTTCCTCCTTTCATCCTCCCTCACCCACTACCTCCTCCTCCTCCTCCTCAGGCCTCACTCCTTCCTCACCTCTCCTACATTTCCCACCTTCCTCTCCTCCTCAACCTCACTCCTTCCCACCTCATTTCTACCTCCTCCTTCCTCCTCCTCCTCCATCCTCTTTACCTCCTCCTACCTCATTCCTCCACCACACTCTTCTTCCTCCTCCTCAAACCCTCCCTCCTTGCTACCTCCTCCCACCTCATTCCCTCCTTCCTCCTCATCCTCACCTGCCTCCTCCTCACCTCCCTCATCATCATCATCATCACCCTGCACTCATCTTCCTCACCACTGCCTCCTCCTCCTCACCACTGCCTCCTCCTCCCTTACCACTGCCTCCTCCTCCTCACCACTGCCTCCTCCTCCCACTGCCTCCTCCTCCCTCACCCTGCCTCCTCCTCCCTCCTACCTCCTCCTCCCCTACCTCCTCCTCCCCTCCCACCTCCTCCTCCCCTCACCTCCTCCTCACCACTGCCTCCTCCTCCCTCCCCCTGCCTCCCTCTCCCCACCTCCTTTCCTCCTCCTCCCTCCCCCTCCTCCCTCTGCCTCCTCTCCCCTCACCCACTACCTCCCTCCCTCCACCCACCCTGCCTCCTCCTCCCTCACCCTGCCTCCCTTCCATCCCTCCTGCCTCCCTCCTCCCTCACCACTGCCCACCTCCTCCCCTCACCACTGCCACCTCCTCCCTCACCACTGCCACTCCTCCCTCCACCCTGCCACACTCCTCCTCACCACTGCCACCTCCTCCTTCACCTACCACCTCCTCCCTCACATACCACACTCCTCCTCACATACCTCCTCCTCACCACTCCTCCCCTCACACTACCTCCTCTCCCCTCCTCACCACCTCCTCCCCTCCCCACTACCCTCCTCCCCTCACCCCTTTACCACCTCCTCCTCCCACCGCCTCCTCCCCTCACACTACCTCCTCTTCCCTCCCATCCTCCTCCCTCACCACTACCACACTCCTCCCTCACCCATCTCCTCCTCCTCATCCCTCACCACCTACCTCACCACTACCTCACTCCTCCTCACCACAACCACTCCTCCCTCCCACTACCCACCTCCTCCCTCACCACCTCACATCCTCCTCCCCTGCCTCCCTCCTCCTCCGCCCTTCCACTCCTCCCTCACCACTCCTTCACCAATCCCTCACCACTCCTCACCCCTCCCTCTCGACTACCTCACTCCTCCCACCTCATCCCTCCTCCTCCCTCCCACCACCTCCCTCCCCTCACCACTACCTCCCACCCCTCACCACTCCTCCTCCCCTCCACTTCCTCCTCCCACACTCCTCCTCCCACCCACTCCTCCTCACCACTACCTCCTCCCCCTCACCACTACCACTCCTCCCTCACCCACCTCCTCCTCCCCTCCCCCTCCTCCCCACTGTCTCCCTCCCCCACCCACACTTCCTCCTCACCCACACCACCTCCTCCCTCCCACCCCTACCACACTCCTCCTCACCACTACCCACCTCCTCCCTCACCACTGCCACACTCCTCCTCACCCACTACCACCTCCTCCTCACCACTACCTCAGTCCTCCCTCTTACCCACTACCTCACTCCTCCTCACCACTACCACACTCCTCCTCCCACCACTACCCTCCTCCTCACCATTCCACTCCTCCCTCACCACTACCACTCCTCCCTCACCACTACCACCTCCTCCTCCCACCACTACCCACAATCCTCCCCTCACCATTACCACCTCCTCCCTCCCCCCACTACCCTCCTCCCTCACCTCCTCCCTCCTACTTCTCCTACCTCCCCTCACCACTACATCCTCCTCCCTCACCACTACCTCACTCCTCCCACTACCTCTCCCTCACTCCTCCCCCACCCTACCTCACTCCTCCCCTCCCACCCCCTCCTCCTCCCCTCACCCCTCCTCCCACTACCTCCTCCTCCCTCACTACCTCCTCCTCCCCTCCCACCACTACACTCATCCCTCCCACCCACTACCTCCTCCTCCCACCACTACCACTCCTCCCCTCCCCTACCACCTCCTCCCCTCACCCTACCTCCCTCACCACTACCTCCTCTCTCACCCCTCACCTCCTCCTCCTCACCACTACTCCTCCACCCTCACCACTGCCTCCTCCTCCACCACTCCCACCTCCTCCTCTCTCACCACTACCTCTCCTCCCTCACCTCCCCCTCCCCCACCACACTCCTCCCTCACCACTACCCCTACCTCCCTCACCACTCCCACCTCCCACTACCTCCCACTACCTCCTCCCACTACCTCCACTCCTCTCCCACTTCCTCCCTCCTCCTCCACCCCACTACCTCCTCCTCATCCCCACATCCTCCTCCCTCACCACTGCCTCCTTTCCTCCTCCCCTCATCACTCCTCCTCCCACCCACTACCTCCTCCCCTCCTCCCACTACCTCCTCCTCCTCCCCTCACCCTGCTCATCCTCACCACTCCTTCACATCCTCACCCACTCCTCACCCCTCCTCTTCTCCATCTTCCTTTCTCACTCTCCTCCTCCTCCACTACTCCTCACTCACTCCTCACCCACTACCTCCACCCCTCACCACTACCTCACTCCTCCTGCCTACCTCATTCCTCCTCCCACCACTACACCTCCCTCCTCCCTCACCCTACCTCCTCCCTCCACCACTACCTCACTCCTCCCTCACCACTACCTCCTCCCTCCCTCACCACTACTCCTCCCACCCTCACACTACCTCCTCCTCCTCACCACTACCTCCTCCTCCCACCTCCTCCTCACACTACCTCCTCCTCCTCACCCCCTCCCCTTACCACACCTCCCACCCACACTACCTCCCTCCCACACCACCTCCTCCCACTATCACACACTCCTCACCTCCTCACCACTACCTCCTCCTACCTCCTCACACCACTACCTCCTCTCTCTCTACACTCTCCTCCTACTCTCCTCCTCACCACTTTCTTCCTCCCCCCTACCACTCCTCACCTCCTCCTCACCACCTCCCCTCACCACTACCTCCTCACCCACTACCTCCTCACCTCTACCTCCTCCTCCTACCTCCTCCTCCTCTACCTCCTACTACCTCCTCCTCCCTCACCTACCTCCCTCCTCCCTCCCACCACTACCTCCTCCTCCTCACCTCACTCCTCCCTCCTCCTCCCCTCCTCCTCCTCCCTCCTTCTCCCTCCTCCCACCTCCTCCCTCCTCCTCCACCACTGCCTCACCCCTCCCTCCTTCCTCACTCCTCCCCTCCACCACCTCCTGCTCCTCCTACCTCCACCCTCCTCCACCACTACCTCACCCTCCTCATTCCTCACCACCTCACCTTTCCCCACCACACTACCTCCTCCTCCCTCACCACTACCTCCTCCTCCCTCCCCTACCTCCTCCTCCCTCACCACTCCTCATCCTCCCCTCACCTCAATCCTCCCCTCCCCCCTCCCTCCTCCCTCACCCCCTACATCCTCCTCCCCTCACCTCCTCCTCCCTCCCCCACTGCCTCCTCCTCCCTCATCCCTGCATCCTCCTCCCCTCACCACTGCCTCACTCCTCCTCACCACTGCCTCCTCCTCCCTGCCTCCACTCCTCCCCTCACCACTGCATCCTCCTCCTCACCACTGCCTCCTCCTCCCTGCCTCCTCCTCCTCCACCACTGCCTCCACTCCTCCCTCACCCACCATCCCTTCTCCCTCCACCACTACCACTCCTCCTCTCTCCTTCACATCCTCACCCTCCCTCCCACCCCTCCCCTCACCACTACCTCCTCCTCCCTCCCACCACCTCATCCCTCCCAATCCCCTCCCACCACTACCTCACCTCCCTCTCCTTCCTCCCTCACCTCCTCCTCCCCTCACCACACCTCCTCCCTCACCACACCCACCCCTCTTCCCCTTTACCACTCCTCCCTCACCACTCCTCCCACCCCTGCCCTCCTCCCTCACTACTCTCCCCTCACCCTCCTCCTGACCACTTTCACTCCTCCCTCCTCCTCCCTCACCTGTCTCACTCCTCCCTCACCAGTACCTCACTCCTCCTCACCACTACCACTCCTCCTCACCACTATCCACACTCCTCCTCACACCACTACCACACTTCTCCCTCACACCTACATCTCTCCTCCCTCACTCATCCCTCACCACTACCACACTCCTGCCTCACCACTACCTCACTCCTCCCTCACCACTACCTCCTCCCTCCCCTCACACAGCCTCCTCCTCACCACTACCACACTCCTCCTCCCTCCTCCCTCACCATTCCACACTCCTCCTCACCACTACCACTCATCCCTTACCATCACTCCTCCCCTCCCCACCCACTACCTCACTCCTCCCCTCACCTCCCCTCCCACTACCTCCTCCTCCCTTCCACTCCTCCCCTCACCACTCCTCACCAATCCCTCACACTCCTCCCACCCCCTCCCCTCTCCCGCTACCTCCTCCTCCCTCACCCACTACATCCTCTCCCTCACCCAGCCTCCTCCTCACCACACTCCTCCTCTTTCTACACCTCCGCCTCACCCACCTACCACCTCCTCCTCACCACTACTTCACTCCTCCTCACCACTCCCTCCTCCCTCACCACTGCCCTCCTCCACACTACCTCCTCCTCACCTCCTCCTCCTGCCACACTCCACTCCTCACCACTCCACCTCCTCCCTCACCACCTCCTCCTCCCACCACACCTCCCACTACCACTCCTCCCATCCCACCACCCTCCTCCCTCACCACTGCCCACCTCCTCCCTCACCACCCCACTCCTCCTCACCACTACCTCACTCCTCTACCACCTCATCCTCCCACCACTACACCTCCTCCCCTCACCACTACATCCTCCCCTCACCCCTACACACTCCCCTCCCACCACTACCCCCACTCCTCCTCACCACACTACCACTCCTCCCCTACCTCTCCACACAATCCTCCTCACCATCACATCACTCCTCCCTCACCCCCACCTCCTCCTCCTCACCACTACCACCTCCTCCTCACCACTACCTCCTCCCTCCTCCACTACCTCCCTCACCACTACCTCCCTCCACCACTACCTCCTCACCCACCTCCTGACCACTACCTCCTCCTCTCTCCCACCACCACCTCCTCCTCCCTCCCACACTACCTCTCCTCCCTCACCCACCTCCTCCCCTCCCACCACTCTCCTCCCCTCACCCCACCTCATCCTCCCTCACCCACTACCTCCCTCCTCCCTCACCACACACCTCCTCCTCCCTCACCCTACCTCCTCCTCCCTCCACCACCACACTCCTCCCTCACCACTACCCACTCCTCCCCTCACCACTACACTCCTCCCCTCCCACCACTACCACACCCTCCCCTCACACACTCCCCTCCCACCACACCCTCCTCCCTCACCACTACCACACTCCTCCTCACCACTACTCACACCTCCCCTCCCACCACCCTCCTTCACCACCTCCTCACCACCTACCTCCCCACACCACCCTCACCTCACCACCACCTCACCACCACTCCTCACCTCCTCACCACTCACCACCTCCCTCACCACTACCACACCTCCCTCACCACCACCACACTCCTCCCTCACCACTCTACATTCCTCCTTCACCACTTCACCACACTCCTCAACGACCACACACCTCCCCACCACTACCACACTCCTCCCTCACCACTACCTAACCACCTCCTCACCACTCCACCTCCCTCACCACTCACCTCACTCACCACCACCTCACTCCACCACCACCTCACTCACCACTCACTCCCACCTCCTCCCCCACCCACCACCCCTCTCCCCACCACACCCTCCCCACCCACCACCCCAACCCTCACCACCAACACCACACCATCCCCCACACACCCCCACCTCTCTCCCCACATCCCCACCACCACCACACCACCCACCCCACCCAACCACCACCACACCCTCCCCACTCACACCCCACCTCACCACCACCCCACTCCTCACACCACCTCACCTCCCTCACTCACCTCACCTCCCCACCACCTCCCTCACCTCCTCACCACACCTCACCCTCCCTCACCTCCTCACCACCTCTCACCTCCCTCACCCACCACCTCACCTCCTCACCACTACCCCCACCCTACCCCACCACTACCTCCAACCTCCCACACCACCTCCCCCCCCCTCCCCACCCTCAGTCCCACCTCACCCCCTCCCTCACCACCACCTCACTCCCCCCACCACCACCACCCTCTTCCCACCCACCACCCCACTCCTCCCTCACCCTACCCCACCACACCACCCCACCCCACACATCACCCCACTCCTCCCTCACCACCACCTCGCTCCTCCTCCCACCACCACCCCCACCCCTACCCCTCCCTCACCACTCACCTCACCCTCCCTCACCACCACCTCCACCTCCCTCAACCACCACTCCAACCACACTAAATCACCGTCCCTCACTACCTCACCTCCCCACCACTACCTCACTCCTCACTCCCACCTCACCCTCCCCTCACTCCTCCTCACCACCCCTCACCACCACCTCATCCTACCCCACCACCACCTCACCACCACCCCACCCTCCCCCACCACCACCCTCACCCCACCACACCACCACACCTGACCTCCCCCTCCCCCTCCCCATTCTCTCCCCACCCCACCCTCACCACCACCCCACCACCACCTTCCTCCCCATCACTCACCCCCACCCACCCCACCACCACCTCACCCCACCACCCCTCTACCCTCCCCTCATCACCACCACTCACCTCTACCCACCTCCCCCACCACCACCCCACCTCACCACCACCCCACCACCACCGCACCCCACCCCACCACCCTACCTCACTCCACCTCACCTCACCAATCCTACTCCCCACCCACACCCCACCCCACCACCCCACTCCCACCACCACTCCCCTACCTCACCTCCCCCACCACCACCCCCACCCTCCCCATCACCACACCCCACCCCACCCCACCCCACCCCACCCCATCCCAACTCTACCCCACCCCCATCTTTCATCCACCTACCCCCACCCCCCATCACCCACCCACCCCACACCCCATCCCCACTCCCACCTTACCCCACTCCCATCCTCACCCCACCTCACACCACCTCACTCCCATCCCACCTCCCCACTCTACCCCACCCCAACCCCACTCCCCACCACCTCATCTCACTTCACCCCCACCACCACCTCAATCTCACCCACCCTACTTCCACCCTCCCCATCACCCCATCCCCACCTCACCCCACCTCATCCTCCCCATCACCACTCATTCCCCACCTCACCCCACCTCACCCCCTACCCTTCACTCCTCCCCATCACCACTCCACTCCCACCACCTCATCTCACCACTCCATTCCCCACCAACCACCACCCCTCCCCCACCACCACCCATTCCCCACCCTCCCCACCCTCACCCTCCCCACCCCCACTCCCCACTCCACCCCACTTACTCCCCACCCCACACCCCACCCCCAACTCCCCACCCCACACCCCACTCCCCACCCCACCTCACCACCACCTCACCCCACCTCACCCCACCGCCACCTCACACCTCACCTCACCACCACCCCACCCACCCCACCACCACCCACACCCTACCCACTACCCCACTCACACCATCTTCCTCCACTCCTAATCACCACACTTACCTCACTCCTACCTCACCACTACCCCATTACCTCACCACACTATCTCAATACCTCATCTCTATCCTACCTCACCACTCACACTCAACTTACCTCATCCCTCCCTCATCACTACCTCACCTAAATGTAACGACGAGTAGTGATGTTTAACGGTTTTTAACGCTGGTGGATAACGACTGTAGCGGTGTTAGTTTATATTTAATGATGAATAAAGACGTGGCTAAAAAAAAACACTTGAAAACAGTTACCGAATTTTTTTTTAGTTAAATATTCCTGCCGCAAAGGCTACTGTTAGTGGGGCAGCTAAATGCAATTTTTGAAGAGAATCCTGCAAATGGTGATACAAGCACCAAATGTGGCATGGCAATTCTAATGGTTACTATTGAAGTTCTGCCTGATTGGCCATTTGAAAATCCAAGATGGCGGCCATTTTGACCTTCAAAAGTTTGATTTTTCTTATAGAAATTGATGTAGTTGTTCAATCTGAGTGACGTTGGTGTCGATATGTATGTTTTCAAGCATGCTCAGATGATTTTTTATAGTTTTAAGTCCATTGTAACATTTTTATCCACATAAAATAACACTTTTAGTAAGAAATATAACAAAAAAGAACATACTAAAAAAAAAGTAGTCACTATTAGCACTGGTTCCTGTGACTTCTGCTAATAGTAAATCTTTGTGCATTTACTGCTGTTCACATATGTAGCTGCAAAGTGCTGTGCAGGAAAGTCCACAGCGAAAGCATTTGCATCTCTGGTTGCAGTCTTTCTTACAGGAACATTTGGTCAGCTCCTGGCAGCATGTCGCAATCTGGGGAAGAATCATCCAACGTATCTGCCATGTCCATCCCCAGTTGACAGGACAGCTTGTTTCTAGATTGGAGATTGTTGCCTTGCCCCAGATGATACCAGCCTGGTAGGCAACCCACTTTGCATGTTCCTTGAGGGCTGCCTGGGTTGGTGGAATGGAGTCATATGGTCTCTGCTTGTGGAAAAAGAGATTCAGTCTTGTGTTACGACCCTTGGCCTCATAAGGTGTAACAAAATTACAAATTCAACTTCTCTATGTATTATAGGTCCAAGGAATAGATCCCACCAAAATCATCACCTCATTACTATGGGGTATATTGAAATACACAGAGCAAATTTAATTACAGAATATATTAACAAACAAACAAACAATAAAACAAATATATCAGTATGTACAAAAGTAAGCAAATACAAACTAAATCTGATCAAATAAGTGACTCAACCGAGTGACAAAATAATGAACATAAAAGTAAAGACCTATTTAGTCTAGAAACTACCATGAACAACGTGGTCTATCTACCACATGAAACCTCATAAATAAGCAAGATGTTTTCCGTGGAACTCTAAAAATATGATTAACCATAATCTTTCACAAGTATTACTTGGTGTTCTAAGAGTCGAGCAAGGTTTACAAGTTATACCACTAGAAATATACTGTACAATAGGAGAGGAGATACTTAACTTATGACTGCCAGCCCAATACTGGCGTCACCCGGCTTGGGAGTTAAACAGAGCGAGCAGAGGTGGGCTGAAATGACGTCACAGACAAAAGACGTTCACGTTGCGAATCCACAACCAACGATAAAACGCTCACTCGTAACACTTGTCTCCTCTACACCAGTGGCTGCACTAGATCTGTCGTACATGTCTGCCATGCAGATTTCTTTCCTTTCCCACGGAAGCCAGACACAACGTCACAGCCAGTGAAAGCATGAAAGTATAGGATCCCACTAGCTTTCTTAGGCCCTATCGCAATCCACATGTTATTAAGACCAAGTTCCTGTAGTGATGGCAGTACAGATACTGATATGATGAGGGACTTGCTACCTTCCATTGCTGCATCCCTAGCATGCACAAATATTCGTGTGTCTGCTTCCTCATGACAGCATGGAGCCACAGCTTCTAGGGCCTTCTCTGTGTTGCTAATGGCATCTCCTCCCTTTGTCACAACCACCGTGCTTGTCGTTTGTGCTTCACACATTTTCTCCTCGAGAAAATGGAATAGTTCTGTCTTGTTTTGTCATCTCGCAGAAAGCTTCTACAGTTTTTGGGTCTTACTGGTTCCCAGCCTCTTCTCCTGATCCCTGTCCTCGTTTCGACCTGGCTTCAGACTTCAGACTTGACTTTTTGTACATCAAACACTACATCCACCCTATTGTATTTGGCACCATAGAATTCCACTTTGGGCAGGATGTCTTCTTTGGCATAGGCATCAAAAGTCTTTGAGGTGCGTGGAGGCAGGGCATTGATCAGTGCTGAGCCATCTATGATGATAGCATCTCCATGTGGTTCTCTGTAGCATTCACTTGTGCTTGAAGAATTTCAGCCAGCTGTGACTTCTGACAAGCATGAAGCTTGCCATTGTCACTGAGGGAGGCAGGAGCTGACTGGTTCTCATGCTTGAAGAATTCTTACAAGTCATACTGTCTGTTCTGACTGGAGATGAAGAGTTGCGAGAACGGTGACCGGTAATAAAGTCACAGGAAAAAAGTCACAGGAAAAAAAGTCACATTTCCATTAAACACCATAGATACTAATTAAAGTAATTAAACAAATAGTATTTTAAGTCGCTTATTAACTGACACTACAAGGCAATGAAACAAAAACATTTATGCCAGTCGTTTATTGGCAATATATAACATGTATACATTGAAAACAACATACATAATGTCATAGCATTATAAATACTCGAAAAAATCAGAGTTTATTAAAAACCTTTAAAATAGTCATTTATTGAAGTACTGACATCACATGTACATGTTGAAAACAACTTACACAACAGCATGGCATTACATGTATATTTAGTGTTGATGATTAAGACGAATATTCCTTCTGACGCCACGAAGAAAATCTGTTACAGTCTTGTGATCCTCCAGTCGAGCAACACATAAGCTGTGAAGGCGTTCTTGTAGCTGCACATAGCGTTGACGAACTCTTCTTTGAGGTGGATTGCCAACAGCATTCTGTGATAATGCTGTTCACTGTCGCTTCTTCAAGCTGAAACCATTCAATGACGCCAGATTGAGGGATGGTAGTGACCGACGAGGTTGAAGAACTTATTATTCCACCCTTCACAAATGTTGTTGGTATGAGCATTGTTGTTGCACATTCCATAGGTGTGGGGCGAGATTTTTCCTGTGACGTTTTTTCTGTGACGTTTTTTCTGTGACTTTTTCATCGACTTTTTTCCCGTGACTTTTTTGCCTGGATTCGCGAGAACAGCTGACAGTCATCCTTCTCTTTGGAACTGCTAACAACGTGGTCATGTTTGAAGAAGGAGGATCTGTTTTTCTTGATTGGATGGTAGAACAGACATTTACCTTCACTCTTTAGTCCCTCTAAGAATAATTCTCATGATACTGTGCCTTGTTTCTCCTCAAGGTCTCCTCTATCCCATATTCTTCAACAAATCTTGCGGGGTGAAGCTTGATTGGCAGTGCATTGATTGAATGAAATAGAGGAATATTCCTTGCCAAGCTCTTGTAACCGTCATCTCCTTTCTTGGCAGGATTTGCATGTGGAGACTTAAGATCTTCCTTCTTATCCTGTTGACAAAGACAACACTTTGCCCAGTCAGTGAAGAATGATTTGTTGGTAGATTTTGTGTCCATAACTATTTTTTATCTTCAGGGCCGAGGGTTTATCCTTTTACCGCCCTGATGAGCACTTTCTTGTTTGGGATACAACAAGGTTCATGCCTTTTGCCCTACATCTAGTCTGATCGTTCATCCAGTGTCATTAGTCCCGTGCGATCTGTACACCATCCATATAAATAAAACCCCATTATCCTTGGCTCGGCTTCCCGCTGGCACATCCTCTCAATTCAGGTGCGGCTGCTTAACTGATTTGGGGTTAGTTAAACAGCATTTGGGACACTAAGCTGGAGCAGTATGACATGCTTTTTCTTAGCTGACACTGAACCCCATGCTGGGTTGCACAGCAGTGATGTCACCAGTGTGCAGAGACCTCTGCTTGCTACCCTCACCTAGTTGGAAAAACATAAAACTAATACATAAAACCAGTCATAAATAAGACAAATATACATCTGAGAGTATCAGAAATAGAAAAAAATCATCTGAGCATGCTTGAAAACATACATATCGACACTAATATCATTTAGATTGACCAACTACATCAATTTCTAAAAAAAAATCATCTTTCGAAGGTCAATTTGGCAGCCATCTTGAAAAATGGCCGCCATCTTGGATTTCCAAATAGCCAATCAGGCAGATTTGACAAGTAGCCCCGAGGGTATGATCATGCCAAATTTCATGCTTGTATCACCATTTGCACGATTTTTCCATTATCCGCTCTACTATGTGGCTAGGAGCTTAACACTGCTGGTACACATTCCCCAGACATGTAACTTGCTTGCATCACCATGATTTGTAGGACAGAATGACAAATACAGCATAAATTTAGAGGTCAAAAATTGTCAATTTACATTTACACTGTAGGAGTCCCCATATAAATAAACACTGGAATCACTCTCATATGGGTTTGGGAAATAGTCTTCATTGTTCTCACTATCAAACATTTCCTCTGCTTCAACACTCTCACTGTAATCATCGTCACTGCTGCTTTTGTTCATTATCTTGTCAATTTCCTCCTGAGACATAATTTTTTTTAGACATTTTGGATATATTTTAGTTTGTTTTTCTGAAAGAAAAAGATAACACAAGTGATAAAAACCGTATTTCAAAAGTGTCACGCAACTTCACAGCACCTCTCTAACACACAAAGGCGGGATTAGATATCAACGCGACGCACCCTTACTCTGTGAGGTCTCGGCAAGCACTGAGGCCTGAGGATACAAGGGGGACCCAAGCTCGGAGTCATGAAGGAACCGCGAGAACTTCAGATCCATCCAGCTGACTGGGGTAGGATATACCCCACATTGGCGAATAATTATATTTAATAATGAATAACGATGTTTAACGATGAATGGCGATGATTGACGATGAGTAACGATGTTTAACAAAGAATATCGATAGGTAACGACACAGGGCAATGCTTAACGACGAATAACAACGTAAAACGATAAATAACGATGTTTAACAAAGAATAACGATGTTTAACAAAGAATAACGATGTTTCACGATGATTGTGTAATGATTGATTGTCAGACCAAAGCTTTCAGCCCAGAATTATGTCACATATAACAGCAAGTACACCACAGACCTCGTGGTACCACCACATTCCGGGTTGACACACCTCAGGTCGACCCAAGGGACTTGACCTCGCCCGCTAATGACGTGAGCCGGTGACCTACAACCGCACCTAGCCAAGACACCTGGCCAGGACCACACCTGCACACAACTATTCAGATCAAACCAGTTTAGTGTTAATTGTTAGAGGTCAGAAGCCGGCTGGGCCGACCCCATATAAAGGCCCTACAGTCCCGTCCACGGGCATTCCATTACGATTATCATTCTGATCCTGGTCATACTGATTCTCATTCTGGTTGCTGTCATCTCTCTCCCGTTCGGGTCGTCACTCGGTTCACTAAGCAGAGTCACGCACGTCCCCTCCCCAGGTCGGGAGGGAGACCTCCCGACCAGACCACGGCATCGCCAGCTAAGCAGACTCTCCCATAGGAGGCAGCCCAGCCAGCACTCACTGGGCCTACGTCAGGGTACACGTGAGTCTTGTCAGAACGTCCTAGGGTGAGTTACCTACTGTGGGAAGTGTATTCATTCAGGTGTGTCCGAGAGTCAGTGTCAAGTAACGTAAAACATAATGTGTTAGTACCCCGATATAATAGTGATATTAATGTGTCCATGTCATTGAGTGAATTAATAAATAGTTGTATCGAAGAGGTGTTTAACAAGTTGTCCCTTTAAGAAGTAATATACGTGTATTGACATACGAGATAAGATAAGCGTAGTGACGCTGTGCAAATAACATCCAGGCCACGCTACCAAGTTTCCTATCTTTACATTCCTACTCTCTATACTTCCTACCTATATATGTAATTCTCTTCTTGTGAGTTTTGTCTCATTACAATTGACGATGATTAACGAGGAGTAACGATAAATAACGATGCTCTCATCTCCTCAGGACATCATGGAGGCTCCAGATGGAGTTCGGAGTCGACCAGCCGCCCACTCCATTTACACAGGTCAGTTTGCTCCCAGCTGTATACAGTTTAAACCCACCTGTAAACAGTTTTCACCATCTGTATACAGTTTACTCCCACCTATGTCTCACATGTGGGGTTATAGGTGTTCCCTTTAATTTTAATACTTAACAGTAGCCGAAAACTTATCCGCAATTGCATACAAGTAAACCTTTATCTTGTCTAATAGTTTACATCTAAAGTATTATCTTAAGCCGAGTAGTTTACAGGTAGAAATTTATTCCTTATGTTAAACTCTACATTGAAATTTACAGCCAGAGTTGGAGTTTGCATCAAGAATCTAGTTTACAATTAGTTTACAGATTTTTAGATGTTAGGGATTGATATTCAGTATGTATCTGATAGGTATGCTGTTCAGGTCTAGATATAATTTTGGTCAGGTGTTTTGCAGGTGTAGGGATGACTGTTCAGGTGTGTTGCAGGTGTAGAATTAACTAATGCCCAGGTGTGTTATAGGTGTACGGATGACTGTTCAGGTGTAGAAATAACTAGTGCTCAGGTGTGTTGCAGGTGCAGAAGTAACTAGCACTCAGGTGTGTTGCAGATATAGAAGTAACGAGCACTCAGGTGTGTTGCAGGTGTAAAAATAACTAATGCCCAGGTGTGTTACAGGTGTACGGACGACTGTTCAGGTGTGTTGCAGGTGTAGAAATAACTAATGCTTAGGTGTGTTGCAGGTTTGGGCGACGAGGATGGCGAGGAGAACGTGGAGGAGCTGAGAGAGAGACTGAGACAAATGAAGGCGATGGTCAACGAACGTGCCGCTACCAAGAAATCCGGTACGTGTCGTGGTACGTGCGCTAGGAGTACGTGATCTGGTGCTAAGAGTATCTGATCTGGGGAAACGGGTGCTAAGAGTGTCTGATCTGGGGGTACGGGTGCTAGGAGTATGTAATCTGGGGGTACAGGTGGTAGGAGTATGTGATCTGAGGGGGACGGGTGCTGAGAGTATGTAATCTAGGGTGTAAAAAGCAGGGGAGATGTGATCTGGGGGTACGGTGCTAAGAGTATGACCTGGGGCAATATGCTAGGAGCATGTGATCTGGGGTACGGTGCTAAGAGACAGATTCAGGGACAGGTGCTAAGAGTATAATCTGGGGCACGGCTGTTAGAGCATGTGATCTGGGGTACGGGAAGTAAGAGGCGTGAGGGATCTGGGGGCATGGGAAAAGGAAAGAGAGATCTTGGGGGCACAGGTGCTATGAGCAGCGTGATCTGGGGGCATGGGGTGCTAGGAGTATGTGATCTGGGGGTGCCAAAAGTAAGGAGTGATCTGGGGGCACAGGTGCTAAGAGTATGTAATCTGGGGGCAAGGGTGCTAGGGAGTATGTGGGATCTGGGGTACGGGTGGTAAGAGCAAGCAGAGTATGTGATCTGGGGGTACAGGTGCTAGAGTAAATCTGCGATGCTAGGAGTCTGGGGGTACGGGTGAGTAAGTGATCTGGGGGTACGGGTGCTAGGAGTATGTGATCTGGGGGTACGGGTGCTAAGAGTATGTGATCTGTGGGTACGGGTGCTAAGAGTACGTGATCTTTGGTACTTAAACTAGGAGCACGTGAATTGGAGGTATGTGTACTTGCTGTGCGTGAATTGGGGTATGAAAATGAGGAGTACGTAGATTAGGGGTACGTGAGCTGAGAATAGCACTGTACTTGGATTGGTGTGTTGTAAAGAAACTATTTAATTTACGTGTTAAAGGAATCCACCTCATTGGCCTGTTTTCCAGGTATAGATGAAGGCTTCCTGAGCGTGGTGTTCGCATGCATCTTGGTAGTGATTGCTGGGGTGACGCTCTATGCCTTCGTTGTCCTATACGCTGCCGTGCATAGACGTTGGACTGAGAATCCGGATGACTGAACAACTCCTCCCCCTCATTCTTTTCTCAGTCGACGCTACATCTACAAAATCACTCCCTTAATTTTATATTTATATCTCTTTTAGGGTTTATGTGGAAACTGTACACGTGGCTTATGTTGGACTTATACCTGTGTCTGTATACAACGATTCTATCTAACCAATTTATTGTCTTTTCCCAATGGGTGCTTTTGGTTCCTGTTGATAGTGTTGGTAAAGCGCTCGCACACACACACACACACACACACACAATTTACCTTGCTATTGCCCCGCCATTAATCACAAGTCTACCACTCTCATACGAGGCACAAGTTAGTGTCTCCTCTGGCGGTTGTGTCATAGCCAGTAGGCTTTTCTGACATCATCAAAGATATTTTAAGGATGAAATCAGTCAACACTGAGTTTTCCTATGTCCAAGTTTTAACCGACACAGGGGAAGCTTATCTCTGTCACTTTCTTCATAATATATTACAGTACAAGATCCATTAAGGCTTTGTGAGTGACTGTGTTTACCGGGAAAAGTATCGGCTTTTACGACGATAATGTCTGGTGTTGTTATAATGACATGAAGTCGATCACTCAGTATTTGACTCAACAGTTCCTACTACAAATGACTTAGACCACGAGTTGGGGAAGGCCAGCTGGAGTAGACCAGCTAGGGAAGGCCAGCTAGGGAAGGCCAACTAGAAAAGGCCAATTAGGGAAGGCCAGCTAAGGAAAACCAACTAGCTCATCATCCAAACAATGGTCTAAGTTAAATCTTCGCCAGTTAACTTTAAGCTATTTACCAGGACAATGACCTCATTCTTATTGGAGATTTTTAATTTTAGGATCTAATTTAAAACTAGATGATAACTACAGAGATTTTGTAATACATTTCTTATATGAAGGCAGACGCTACTGACAGACTTACTTACCTTGATATATACTCACATCCGCACAGCAACCTTCTTCTAGTTAAAGAATGCTAGCCATAAGTAGGCAGATCAATCAGATAATTACTTGTCCAGAATCAAGTTTCGTGCGGAGGAGTTTGTTTGTGCGGCTGGTGTGAGGACGTTTCTTACCGTGGAAGAACTGGTAGATGGTGACAGCTGTGTTACGTTCACATGTGTTGCTGTATCACAAACAATCAAAAGTGCAACTAATCTTCCACCAAATATGATTAAATGTAGTTACTTAATGATCAAGCTGTCAATGTGCTGGGAAGTTTTATCGCAATACGTCTTTTAACACCTTGACTGAAGATGAAGAAATAAGGCAAATATGTAAAAGTGTAATTGTGTTTACTCTAGGTTCACGCCTGACAGTCACCCAACCCTCGCCACGGTTCATCAATATATTGAAAATTAACTCCGGTTTTTGAGTCAGTTCTTTATTCATTCATATACTGTATACAGTATATACAGCTAAGGTAGGTGCTGTTGACGTCACAACTGGTATATTACGTCACAACGAGATGTAAGACGTCATTATTCTCAGTAAGTTAAGGTGCCTTCCTGGTCTTGATACATCGGTGTCATTTTAGTTGTTTGCTATATAGAGATGATTACTGTAGCTTTTGTATACACGACTCTACACTGTAAATTTAAATCCCCCAGGATGACACATATTAGTTATTGATGCTTTCATGAAGTCTTTATTATATTTGAAATAGTTTCTGTTGCAGAGCTCAGCTACCTAACAGTTTAATACATAATACTGTGGCTCAGGTTATTAGAGAGGACAAATAATCACCGTGGAAAAACTGCATGAACCGTTGTGAAGTTTGTGACGGCGGGTGGGTGTGTTTCCTCAGGAGAGGACCATCACTAATACAACTCTGTTTCTTCATATTCAGTCTAGATAATCTCATTAATTTATTTTATAATCCATGTGAAGATCAAACTCCCGGCACCTGTGACATGTGATCACTGTAGGAGAGAGCTCACGCCAGCCATAAACTTTTTGTACCATGACAGTATTGTGTACACTCCAGCTGGTGTGTTTACAACTATAATGAACACAGAAAGTTGGGCGACTGAATAGAAATATTTTATTTTTACTCTGTGAAACCTGAAGTGCATTTGTGTGCCCTTCTGTAAGGCTGTGTGGCCAGGGGACAGCTGAACACCCTCTGTTGATACACTGGCCAGTAAGCTCAAACTTCCCCGGCCAATAAATTGGTACATTATTTCTACACCGACTTTATTTTTCCAGTTTTTCACTTAACTTAGGCCATGAAGACCAGGGTGCCGTATAAACCATATGAGGATGGTGGTAACACCTACTATACTGTACTATATGTGAGGTTTTACTTCCCAATAATGACTACAGCTGAGTTGTAACACATTCGAGTTTACTCATAGGGGCAAGACGCAATAATGACTACCGTATCACTGTGTTTGCTTATTGTAAGCTAATATAATGTGTAGAGTGTATAGTGTATTATGTATAAGAAGAACTGTGTGAGGTGGAGGCGTGACAGTGTTGAGTGAGGGACCTGCCAGTGTCCCTCCTGTCAGTTGGTCTCCATTTTCACTTTCTCTTCAAATTGTCCAGTTTACTCGCGGTCATTCGTGTTGTGTTGTTTTCTCTTAGTGTTCAGACACCTTCTTTACTGACCTCCTGACGACACACCAGCACCTCAACCTCCTGACGACACACCAGCACCTCAACCTCCTGACGACACACCAGCACCTCAACCTCCTGACGACACACGAGCACCTCAACCTCCTGACGACACACCAGCACCTCAACCTCCTGACGACACACGAGACACTCAACCTCCTGACGACACACAGCACCTCAACCTCCTGATGACACACGAGCACCTCAACCTCCTGACGACACACCAGCACCTCAACCTCCTGACGACAGCACCATAACCTCCTGATGACACACCAGCACCTCAACCTCCTGACGATACACCAGCACCTCAACCTCCTGACGACACACCAGCACCTCAATCTCTTGACGATACACCAGCACCTCAACCTCCTGACGACACACGAGCACCTCAACCTCCTGACGACACACCAGCACCTCAACCTCCTGACGACACACCAGCACCTCAACCTCCTGATGACACACCAGCACCTCAACCTCCTGACGACACACCAGCACCTCAACCTCCTGACGACACACCAGCACCTCAACCTCCTGACGACACACCAGCACCTCAACCTCCTGACGACACACGAGCACCATAACCTCCTGACGACACACCACCACCTCCCGGCACTCATATGACTCAAAGCTCCCATAGGTTGTCGTCTTCTATTAAGTAACACCTCAACTATCACTGATCATCCTCACGGAGCACCATTTATATTTATTCTCCTGACGTAGCTTAGTCCCGTGTAACAATAGATGTATTAGGGGTAACACTCATATAGTATGAAGTTTTCCTTCACACACGCACACACAAACACACACACACACACACCGCTGTACTTGTCAGTGTTCCCAGCTATAGTGTCTCCAATACTTGAAGAGTGTACTTCAATGTGTAGAATGTTTATGTTGTTTACTTCTATTAATTTAAACAATACCGTATAAACAAGAGTAAAACTATACACGAAAAATGCGATTTTTCCGAATGCTAAACTAACAAAGCAGATGAAATTGGACAACACAGACTCGAGACAGGAACCCCTGGTGAAGGTGACTCAGTGGGTCACCAGCCATCACTGTGGGCCTGGCTCCTCCAACCCTCCCAAAAAATGCTTATGCGAACGTTATAAATACTTGACCTGGTATAATTATTAATGAATCGTCCCTAATATTTATTGTCTGTGCATTCATAACAACACATAATATATTAACCACGACAAGCTGATTGATGTTGCAACATACGCGTTATAATAATCATAACTTTTCAATTGTAATAAAAGTACAGGGCTAGATAAAGAAAGAATATTAATACAGCTATTCCTTAGTTTGTAATATAATTAAGATGATAATTTTTTTTAAACAAATTCGGGCTAGATAAACTTAGTTTATTTTTTCGTCGCTTCAGGTCTTCCACAGATTTTTTTTCAGGAATAAACTGTAAAATTTATTACTTTTTTATAATACAACAGAAAGAATACAGTTTCTAACTTGCCAAGAGTTAAACAATAACAAGTTAACGTGAGTGCGGTAGTGATGAACACAGGCACATGAGGATAATGTGTTAGTGATGGTCGAGTGTTACCATCATGTAACACAACATTACTCCGCTTATAAAATAATAAATCATAATTCACCAGGTATACAACAGTTTCATAATACGTCGTTATTGAATAAGTTATTTACCAATTGTCCATTTTGTCTGTTTTTCCAAAAGAGAAAAAACGTGTTTTTCAAGAAATAAAAAGTTACTAACTAAAACCGAAAGAAAGATCAGACTATATAGAAGTTCTATGTACGTGCAATAAAAATTAATAACTAATTTATGGTTTTGAGAGGAAGTTTGTCCTAGTAGACAGTCGGACCTCAGCACCTCCCTTTGTTCCAAGGACTGTAAACAGTATGATCCTTGCTCTGCTCTACCCTCAACTAGGACAAAATTTAGAAATCTCACGTCTTTATTCTGTAAAATCAACGCAACAAATATGCTAGGTGGAAAAATTTAAGATCTGGTCAGTAGGTAGAGTCACAGCACAAGTTATTTACAGTTAATGATGAACACAAAGAAAGTTTTGTTACTTCTGGTCGTCTTGACGTCTGGACGACACCGTGAGCAGTGGCGAAGTTTACCTTATGTTTGACAAGTATAAATTTGAGGCGGTAAAATAACAACCAGTATATTGTAGACGGAGTTGAAAGTGTATCTGGAGGAAGAAGAAAAGGAGTGGCCAGCGAGGGAATTAATCGACTATATTTACTGTATATATCCTGTTTTATGTTCATAGAAGATAAAAAGGAAACTAATATGAAGATAATGACTAAATGCGCGTATCTGTCTAACATGAGTTGTTATAAGAATAGGGACAAACTGAAGGAGAGATGGATGGATGGATGGATGGATGGATGGATGGATGGGTTCCATAAACTCCTCCACCTCCACTTGATGAGGCTTTGTGCTGAGAATATGACGTATAATATGAATCGCAAATAAATATACTTCTTTAGCTTAGATGGTTCTGAGAGACATAGGCCGAAGGGTTAGCAGGGAATGGGTGCTAGAGGATTTCTTCCCTTGAAACCAGATTGAATTCCACAGTAATCTGGCGGTGTACAACAAGTCAACAATTTGATGTAAAGATAAACTTATTTATTAAATCAATAGCTTGCTTTTTTTTCAGTGGGGAGAGTAATTTTTTATTACCTCAGGGAAAAGCGACCCTGCCTTGCCAGTTAAAAGGGCGCTTGGAAATCTAACATATACATTCAGTCCCAGTTCCCACTCTGTAAACATAAGTCTGCGTTTGGGATATCATCCAATCGTATAACTTGCATCGAAATTGCTTGATGGCCCACGGACCTCACGTCAGCTAAGTTTATGCAAAGGTAAGATATGATGTATAAGACACATAAACCATCGAAACACGGCAGAACTAGTAGCAATAGATTTACATGAGATAAATTTATGTTTAAGAAGAAAATAGATATTAGTTAGGAAATAAAGTTGAAGGCGAATACGATAAAACAAGTTACCAAAGATCATTAACGTAACTCCATTATTAAGTTTTGCATGTAAGGAAGACAGATACATACGTGATAATGAGCGAGTGATATCATTGTCATGTTATAACTCAAATTCTTGAAAAAATGGAAGAAAATGAATTAATTTTGCTGACTCATTTAAGCACAATACGTTGGAATATCGAAGGACGTTATGACATGTTCTTGGACAATAAAAAAATGAAAATGCAATTATTTTTGCATTTAGTTTATTCATTCACACATAATGACCCCCCCCCCCAAAAAAAAAACCCCTAAATATCTGCCTTCGAGACGTTTTTCCTAGTTAGTCCAGGGATGGTCCCATAGTTGGTCCGAATTACTCGCATTTCTACGGCCAAAATACTCGAGTTGAACCCCACCCACCCATTCCCATAACTACCCCCTTAGTTTATTCCCCGAAAACCGTACTACATGTAGCCCAGGTATGTGTTGCTGGTCTGATAGCCACTTTATTAACTCTGTTTATGAGCTAGAGCAGCGGCGTATAAGAACATAAGAACATAAGAATGGAGGAAACTGCAGCGGGCCTATTGGCCCATACTCGGCAGTCCCGTTTACACCCAACCCCTATTGCTATTCAGAGTATTCGAGTTAATGATGATATTTGGTAACTTGTTCCATTCATCCACTACTCTGTTTCCAAACCAGTGTTTACCTATTTCACGCCTAAATCTAAATTTGTCTAATTTAAAACCATTGTTACGAGTTCGCTCCTGGTTGGATAGTTTGAGTACCTTTGTAATGTCCCCTTTGTTTAGCCCTGACTTCCACTTATACACGTCTATCAAGACGCCCCTCGCTCTACGTCTCTCGAGGGAGTGCAAATTAAGATGCTTTAACCTGTCTCTATACTCAAGGTTCCTAATACCCGGGATTAGTCTTGTCATTCTTCTCTGAATTCTTTCCAATGATTCTATATCCATTCTGTAATACGGTGTCCAGAACTGAACTGTGTAATCCAGGTGTGGTCTCACAAGAGCAGGATACAGATTTAGGATGACCTCGCTAGTCTTGTAACTAACACTCCTTTGTATGATTCCAAGTACTTTATTAGCCTTGTTACGAGCAAAAACACATTGTTTACTTGGCTTAAGGTTCCTACTTATCATTACTCCTAAATCTCTCTCGCAGTCGGATTTCTCTATGGCATCGTTGTTCATCTGGTATCTGGTTTCCCTGTTTACATCTCCTATACTGAGTACTTTACATTTGTCCAAGTTGAATTTCATCTGCCATTTTTCAGACCATTCGAAAAATTTGTTTAGGTCTTCCTGTAGTTTTGCTGAGTCCTCATCAGATTTAATAACACGTCCTATTTTAGTGTCATCAGCAAATTTACTTATGTTGCTGTCTATGCCGATATCTATGTCGTTTATGTATATAATAAATAATAATGGTCCAAGTACTAAGCCTTGGCGAACTCCACTTGTGACGTTGCTCCAATGGAACTTAGTGCCGTTAATGCTCACTCGCTGTTTCCTGTCCCGTAACCATGCCCTAATTGATGTTAGACTGATTGGGCGGTAGTTAGAGGATAGTGATCTATCCCCCTTCTTGAAAATCGGTATTACATTCGCTATCCTCCAGGATTCTGGTACTACACCTGTTTTTAAGGACATGTTAAACAACTTTGCTAAGGGCATACTAAGCTCTTCCTTACATTCCTTTAATACTCTGGCAAATATCTCATCGGGACCAGGTGACTTATTAGGCTTTAGTTTGTCTATTTGCTTACTAACATCATTACTAGTTACTACTATCTCGCTTAATTTGTTTTCTTCACTATCTCTGAATAGAGTCGGTGCCTCGGGTATCATGTTTAAATTTTCGGTGGTGAAAACTGTTGAAAAATATTTATTCAAATTATTGCTCATTTCTCCGTCGTTATCAGTGAGCTCGCCGGTATCTGACCGTATTGGTCCAATCTTTTCTCGTGTTTTAGTTTGATACATTTGGTAGAATCCCTTGGGGTTTGTCTTCGCCTCCCTTGCTATCCTCACCTCATTATTCCTCTTGGCTTTCCTGATCTCGGTTTTAACCCTACTCACCACGCCTTCCTTTGGCCAATGATGTTCTTTAAATAATTATTTATCCATTTAGGGTCATAGTTATCTGATCTGAGTTTTTTGTATAGTATGTTCTGCCTTTGTGCATTAAGTAGCTCATTATTTAAATTTTCGTGGAACTCGGCAGTCTCAGATGTCGTTATCAGGTAGGAGTCATCTGTCAGGTTCACGGCCAAGCGTGACACCCCCTCTCTCAGCTGCCTCTTTAAACTGTCAAAGTTTGCCCTTCTGAAATCTGGTACTTTAGTGGAATTTTCCTTACGTCTGCCCTGAAAATCTAACTGGAATCGAATTTCTTTGTGATCGCTGTTTGCAAGTTCGTTCCCTACCTCGACACTGCTAATGAGGTTTTCTCTGTTCGACAGAACTAAATCGAGTATATTATTACCCCGTGTGGGTTCAGTTATATGTTGACTTAGGAAACAATCCTGGATCGTCTCGAGAAAATCCTCTGATTCTGAGTTACCCGTAAGGTCAGTCCAATCTATTTGGCCAAGGTTAAAGTCGCCTACAATACAGACTTTGTTGTGTATGGAAGCCCTGCGCATTTCATCCCAGATAAATCGCTCATTGACTCTATCAAGATTGGGAGGTCTATATATTATTCCTGTGATTAATTTTTCCCTACTGTCGCTTATTTCTATCCAAATTGCTTCTGTATTCCGCTCAGTTTTTATTTCCTTATTTATTTCACACTTCAGATTATCCCTAATATAGATTGCTACTCCGCCTCCTTTCCTGGTTTGCCTATCGGTATGGAACAATTTGTAACCCGCAATTTGGTATTCGACCGGCAACTCACGTGAGTCTGGGTTGATCCATGTTTCAGTGAATGCTATTATATCGATTTTTTCGGTATACCAAGGCCCTAATATCATCCATTTTGTTTCTCATACTTATACTGTTCGCGTAGTAGACATTTAAGTTTGTCGTGTTCTAAGTCCTACCTTTATGGCGTTTTGTTTTAAACTCCCTGTTTAATTTAGTTTTGTCATCATTCCTAACACTATTTCCCTGTAATCTTTTACTTTATTTACCCGCTCCCATTGCAGTTTCCCCCACCCCCGTGCCCATATGTTCCCCTAGCAGTTGAAAGACCGATATCCTTTGAACTGCCCCCTCTAGAGACCCAGCCAGGGTTGCCACCCCATCCCTAGCATAAAGGTCCCTTCTGCCGTAGAAGTTGTCCCAGTTGTCAATGAATGGGACCGATATTGACTTGCAATTTCTGTTAAGACGGTCGTTGACACCAACCGCCCTTGACAATCACTCACTGCCAACTCTCCTTCTCGGCAGGACACGGCATATGATAGGGATCCCTCCCTTAGACCTAATACGATCTATAGCTGCCTTGAACTTATCAAGAAGCTCCTCTCTCCTACACCGGCCAATATCATTGCCTCCTGCACTGAGGCAGATAATGGGTTTGTTCCCATTACCAGACAAGATATTGTCCATCCTGTCAATTATATCCCCCACCCCAGCTCCTGGCAAACACACTCTCATCCTATTTTTGTTTTTACCACAAAAGGCCCTGTCCATGTACCTTACCTGTGAGTCACCAACAATTAAAGTTTTTATACCTTCCTTGTCATCCCTGTCCCTGACTGTACTAACGTCCAATTCGTCTATCAAGGGACTGAACGAGTTGGTACACTTAGCTGTTGTTGTCGTTGTTGTCGTATCATTGGTGTACTTCTTCACCACCAGGGCACGTGACCATTCCTCCCCTTTTGCTTCTGCCTTCAACTCATTCAACGGGACATCATGCCGACTATATATTATATAAAAAGCCTTAAATGTGTCGAATCAGAATATTAAATCACGTAAGCGTCACTTTGTGATGAATTTGGGCCAATATAATAAAACATCATTTTTTAAAACATATCAGGAGTAAAATTAAAACCAAGGATACTGTTGGTTCATCTTCACAGTCTATATCCACAGGAGCCTCATTAAAGCTCATCCAAGTATCACCGTGTTCCTCTGCTTTGGTACGGGTTCCAGTTGAAGCCTGAGGAACCACATCTGACACTGTCTTTTTAGGGTAATTATTTCCATTACATTGCTGAAAATCATGATATTCACTTCTTTGTTGCAATGCATATGTTGATTATCGCTTCCCTTTTGTGCCGACGGTTGATCTTTGAGCTGTTTTACATAGTTTGTGTATTCAGTGGAAGATGTGGCAGCTTCCAGTTGTGGCTGTTTCACTCCATACGTGTCTGATGTTAAATGCTGGTGCCAGTCGGTTAGGTGGTGTGTGTGTGTGTGTAATAATAATGATAATAATAATAATAATAATAATAATAATAATAATAATAATAATAATAATAATAATAATAATAATAATAATAATAATAATAATAATAATAATAATAATAATAATAATAATAATAAACGGTTTATTGAAAAAGTTTGCAGCCCGAAGGCTGAAAATATACATTGGACATAAATGACTTATTACATACTCTGGTGGTTTAACAAAAGCCTTCATTAGAGAAAGGTGAAGGAACATACAGTGAACATGCAGATTAATGTTTACACACGTAGTGTAGTAACTCCCTCACAGATGGCGTTAAGAGGGGCATCACGTGGAGTACTAGTTCCCTCACAGGTGGTGTTATGAGTGGCTTGACGTGGTGTAGTAATTCCCTCACAGATGGTGTATGAGGGGCCTGATGTGGTGTAGTAATTCACTCACAGATGGTGTTATGAGGGGCATCACATGGCGTAGTACTTCCCTCACAGATGGTGTTATGAGGGGCATCACATGGCGTAGTACTTCCCTCACAGATGGTGTTATGAGGGGCATCACGTGGTGTAGTAATTCCCTCACAGATGGTGTTATGAGGAACTTTACATGATGCTGTAGCAACTCATTCACTACGTGGTGTCGTAGCATCATGGGGACACCACGTGGTCAGTTGTCACAGGACTTCACTCACTCAAGTGGGTGAGGTGTGGTCCCAGGCTTCTCTATCGTGGAGTCTCAGGGGAATTATCACTGGGTACCTGGGACCTCACTGTGTGAAGGTTAGCTTGGGTAAGACTCAACTGCCGAGTTGTTTTTCACTG
Source organism: Homarus americanus (assembly GCF_018991925.1). Classification (NCBI taxonomy): domain Eukaryota; kingdom Metazoa; phylum Arthropoda; class Malacostraca; order Decapoda; family Nephropidae; genus Homarus; species Homarus americanus. Next base: position 25,678 of record NW_024716899.1, on the reverse strand, counting down.
ACTTAAGCACTGTTCACCACTATTCAACACTGGTTCCATTCCTTTCCCAAATGAAATAGTAACAACTGGCGAGAACTTGTTGATATTCCAGTGGGGAAGAGGGTTCAGGGGAGGTAGTTGGTATGGGCCAACATAACAGTTGAAGTGGCTGCTGCTGAGCAGCGCCAGGTGCGTCTGACCCGTCTTGACCCGTCGGTGGTCAAGTGATTTGTGTGTGTGTGTGTGTGTGTGTGTGTGTGAGCTTCTTTCAAGAGATACATATTGCTTGCATGTGTGTCACAAGAGACCTACTCAGTGCCTTAGGATGTGTCACTCATTATTACGACCTTAGCGTAGATCGTTACATAAACACAAATCACTTAAGTCTTTCAAATATATCAGTATTTATGATTACATTATTAATCCCAAGTTCTCACAACAAAGGTCAAGTTAACAGGTCAAAACCTAAACAGGTAACTAAAAATATAAACATTTATTAACTTATGTACACAAAATAAAATAAATAACAATAATAATAAGATAAGATGTTGGAAGGAACGCGCATGCGTGCGTAGTGTCAACAAAGGCTGTAAGAGACTGCTCCTTAAAATTCGTATTTCTGACGAATTCAGAGCGTCTACCAATCCCAGCCTGTGCAGACAACTATAGTAAGACCCAGATATCAGCACAGTGGCATATATTTTTTTGTTACTTTTGGACTTTGTCATTTTTTGGGGATAAAACATCTGGTCCTACCACCCGATCCCTCTGAGCAAAGTTTTTCAAGTTTGCTCATGCGCAGTGTGATAGTGTGACGTCATTACCACTCCACCTGACTGCAGTGTTGCCAACGTGCCCTATGCCCGCCGTTAAACGCTCCCGTTCGTTGGAAACGGCGGCAGTAGGTGACAGTGATGCTGACGACTTTCTTCTTGAAGACACGTCAAAGAAGAAGCAGAAACCTCAGAAGTCAGGGTCTCCAGCAGGGGCCACGGCTCCCCCTTGCACCCCTTCTGGGGCTGTAGAGGGTGGACTCCTGTCATCGGGGTCCCCAAGTGAGCCTACATGTGGCTCAATGACCGACCCTCCGCCGACGATGGACATAGGGGATTCCCTTTGTCTCCCTGCCCCGTCGCGCCTTCGTCGTCTCGCCTTCCCTCGGGACTTGCCTCTGAGCACACGGACGACCTGGTTCTTCCGTCACTGCTCTCCACTTCAGGACTCAACACTTCGCCTCCGCCGAGGTCCCACAGCCGTGATAGTCACCACACAAATGGACGAGACGGTACGCCTGCTCACTCAGGTGGGCTTTCCTGCTCCCCAGGGGGAGGTGATGCTGAAGTTCACCATCATCACCCCAGAAACTCGTCGTACCAAGGTAATGGTTCGCCACGTACCCTGGGAGATCCCTATCGACGATCTTCGCCCTCTTCTCCCACAACTACTGGACATGGAACGCCGCATCAACCCGGTCTCCAAACGTCCATCCAACGAACTCATCGGCTGGTGGGTGGGCCCCCTCCCCCCGAAGGTGAATGTAGGACCAATTCACAACTGTCCTCTCGACCGATTTATCGGAACCCCGAAAATCTGTGGTCGTTGCCAATCGTGGAAACACCGCACCTGGGAGTGCACGAGGATGGTCGCCTGCGGTTTCTGTGCAGGTCCTCACGACACAGTGGAATGCAAATCGAAAATTCAGAACAAAATCCCAGTTATTCCACGGTGCGTCAATTGCCATGGCAGTCACCACGCCTGGAATGCCAATTGCCCACAGCGTCCTGGCACTCGCCCGGGGAAAACTTACCTTGTACCACCGCCCTCGTCTCTGACGAAGCCCCTGTCAACCAAACCTCAATCCTATCCACCACCGCCTCTTCCATCCACCAAGGATTTCCCATTGATCTCCTCTCCTCTACCACCCCCTCCATCACCCCTACCACCCATCCTTTCTCCCCTCCCTCCCTCTCCCTACCGTTCTTGGAACAAGGTCGTTGCCGGCCCTGCCACACAGTCACCACCATCTCCTGCCCACCCGGACCCCCGCTGTCTCTCACCAGCACCACCACCTCTTACTCAACTGAACCCTCACCGTCCCTCTCCGTCGCTACCACCACCACATGCCCAGTCGGGCCCTCGGCAATCCTCGCCGCCACCTCCAGCTCGTGCACAGGTACACCAAGTTGGTTCTATGGAAACAATCACTCTCCGTCTGGATAGCCACTCCAAGCAAATCAACCTTCTCTCAGCCCAACTCGACTTGTTTGTGAAAACAATTGCGACATTGCAGAAGCAACAACAACTCATTCTGGACACCCTGACCCAACAGGGGCGCATTTTGCAAGCCCTGATGACCCGCCTCCTTCCATCTCCCGAGATGGAGGATCCATCCCTCGCTCTCCCACTCCTCCCTCTCCATTTCTCTCAACAGAATTTGGTACCTCCTCTGGAGCCCTGTCTAGCCCCTCCGACTCATCTCACACCGGAGGCCGTTCCCTCCTCTTCTTACAATGGAACATCCAGGGACTTAGACCTCGCCGGACAGACCTCGCCCAGTTTGTGCTCTCCCATCAAGTAGATGTTGCTCTACTTCAGGAAACCATCACAGACGATGTTACTCCACTCCGCCTCTCTGGCTATTCTGTTTACACCCTGCCTCGGTACCGTGGGCAGGCTCGTGGCCTCCTCACCCTTGTGCGTAACACCATTCCATCTGTTCGTCTCCCTTCACCTGACTCACATGGACCCCCGTCTGAATTACTTTCTGTCTCCCTTACTCTTGGTGACCGGACCCTTCGTGTAGTCAATGTTCATTTCAAGAGTGATTCTCTGGACCCCCAGGTTCTTCACGACCTCCATGATGGGGTTCCCACTATTGTTCTTGGCGACTTTAATGCCCGCCATCCCACTCTTACTCCGGATCATCCCACTCCATGTACCCTTAATGGATCACATCTCTCACAGTTTCTTAATGGGGATGATGATGTTCGCTTTCTTTGTCCTGACGATCCTACTCGCCTCCCCCATAGTTTCCTTGATGTTGGCTTACTATTGAACGGTCATACTTCCTTTCATCCTACCGTCTGCACCGAGCCTGCTCTGTATAGTGACCATCTTGCCGTTACTACCCATCTCAGGCTCTCCTTCTCTGCCCCGACATCAACTCCTTATCGATCCCCTCGCCTTCGTCTCACACAAGATGCTGTTCCTCCCTTTACCCAATACCTTTCTACCTGGGCGGATTCCTATGTTGTCCCTCAGTCCCTTGACTCTTACAGCGCTGATTTTGTTGATGCCGTGTATGACTCTGTCAATCGCGCTACCCCTCCACGCCCTCCCCGTCACCCCAGAAGTGCCACCAACTACTGGTATCGTATCCCTGCCATGAGACATCTCCGGCAGGTAACCCGTGATCTCCACTCTGCCATACGGAGGTCTCGGTCTCCAGAGGACTGGGAAGACTTCAAAAATTGGTGCTCCTTTGCAACTCAGGAGCGCCGTCGGATACGTGAGGCGGACTGGCTATCCTTCACGGGGTCTCTATCGTTCCAGTCGTCACCCTCTTATGTATGGAATCGGATTAATGCTATACGGGGTACTCGACGGAGGCCTCCTCCCCACCCTGACCCCGCCTCCCTTGCCTGCTCTTTAATGGAGGACTGGGCACGAGCTTCCTCCCCTGAGGCACTTCCAGATCCAATGCAGGAGGCAGTGCAGGCCCGCATCGATGCGTCTGAGCCTGTTGTTCGTGCTGCTCTTACCTCCCCTGCCCCCACTGATCATCCCATCACACAGTTCGAGCTTGACAGTGCTCGTCGCTCTAGAAAAGACACCTCTCCTGGGGATGATCAGATAACCTACTCCGTCCTCAACGCCTGTACTAATATTCCTAACGGCCCCTTGCTTGCTCTCTACAATATGTCTTATGAACATGGGGTTCTCCCGTCCAACTGGAAAAATGCCACTATTATCCCCATCCCTAAGCCGGGAGATCCTGGGAAATATCGACCCATTAGTCTTACCTCCTGTGTTTGCAAGATGATGGAGAGGGTACTCCATCGTCGCCTTCTTCACACCATAGGCGGCTTCCACAACTCCCTCAATGGTTTCATTCAACATCGCAGCACAGCACACTCCATTGCTTCCTTTTATTGCAATCAGACTGCCCGCGTCTCCGTCTTCCTTGATATCAAGGGAGCCTTTGATACGGCTCAGCCTGCCCTCATTTTAGCTGAACTTGCACGGTTAGGGGTTAAAGGGAGACTTCTACAATGGATCGCCTCTTACCTCACTGGACGTCAGGCCCGGGTTCGCGTTGAAGGCTCTATGTCTCCTGTTCAAGAAATGAACCTCGGCACCCCTCAAGGTGGAGTCCTGAGTCCCACCTTGTTTAACACTCTCATGCACTCCATTGCATCACTCCCGTGGCCGACAGAAGTTGTCCACTCAGGATATGCCGACGATGTCCTCCTCCAAGCCCCTGACTACCTCAGCATGCAGGAAGCCCTTGATCTGGTCTCCAGAGAGTGTGATTCACTTGGTTTCCTTCTTTCAACTGCGAAAACAAAAGCCATGTGGCACGGTCGTGTTGTACCTCCACCCCTTTTCTTATCAGGAACGCCCTTGGACTGGGTTAATGAGACAAAATACCTGGGTGTGTATGTAACTCGCACACGTTGTCAGATCCCTGAAGTCCGCTATCTTCGAGACATATGTTTTCGGCGTCTCGCTCCCCTCTCTACCATGTGCAGGGGTTCCCTTGGTGCCAGCATCCCTGTACTTCTCACCATGTACAAGTCTTTTGTTCGTTCCTGTGTCGACTACGCCGCCCCTGCCCTCGTCAACATTAGTCGGACTGCTGTCAACCGTCTCGAAGTTATCCAGAGGAAAGCTGCTCGTATCATCCTTGGGGCTCCTCAGTGGACACGCTCTACTTCTCTATATAACGAACTTGGTCTTTCCCCCTTACAGGATCGTGTCCAGGAGTTTTACCTAAAAACTGCCGTTTCCATTCTACGGGATCCTAGGGGCAACTATGTCCAAACCAACTTGACTACTGCTGTTCGAGACCGACCTCCATCTAGAAGACAGTGGCGAGGGTCACTCATCCGAGCCCTTCAGGAACACGACCTCCTGCCTGATATTGTTGTCACCCCTGCTGTTGGTTTGTCTCCTTCTCCCTGGCTGGATTTTCAACCTGAAGTGATTGCCCTCGGTGGACCGCTCCCGAAATCCCAGGTGAACCCTGTTATTCTCTGCAAATACCACCTCTCCAGGATCGCTCACTGGTCCCCAGGTAGGGTCGTCCTCTACACTGATGGTTCTGTTGACCCCGCTACAGGTAGGGCCGGGGCTGGTGTCTACATCTCCCGTCCTCATGCCCCTGAGCCTATCAAACTGTCTCTCAGAGTTTCTGACGGGGCATCCTCCACTCAGGCTGAACTAATAGCCCTCCTTGCTGCCCTTCTCACTGAGGAAGAAGCAGATGGTTTCTGCCCCTTGCTTGTCTGCTGCGATTCCAGGTCTGCTCTCGACGGGATCGCATTTGGATCTGGGGAAAATAAGGACCTCATCCTCCGAATACGAGGGTTAACATCCACACTTCAGGATGAAGGCCGTCCTGTGACATTCCTATGGATACCTAGTCATGTCGGTATCTTGGGGAATGAGGCAGCAGATGACCTTGCCAAGACTGGCTGCAACAAGGCCACACCTGACTACGTTGTTCCTCGAACACTCTTACAGATTAGGACCCAAATCCGCCGCAAACAGAGAGAAGCTCGGGAAGCAGCCATCCCCCTGGACTCCCCGCCCACATGGTACGATGTCCTCCGTAAACTTCCTGACTTCTCGTACGTCTACGGGAAAGGGTCGCGGAAGGGGGACGTGATTGCTGCCCGTATCATCATTGGGTATGACTTTGCTTGGGAGATTGGTATCCCCACATCCCCTGACGGAGACACGATGATCCTCCCAATACTGGCCAGATATTTTGTAAATAATATTAATTATGTGTTAAAGGAACATCCTTCCTTCCTTAGGCTTTAGTAAGCCCCTTTATAATATTTATACTGTATATACTTTTCACACTTGCCAGATGATTATGGTGTCATTGTACAGGGGTACCTAGTGACAGCACTAGGATCCCGCTTCCTCTATCAAGGAATAAACAATTGAAATTGAAATTGAATTGATAAGATGTTTGGAAGTGGCTGAGTAAGGACTGAAGTTCCAATAAAATTAATATCAAGCAATAAGAAATCTCAAAAGTCAAGTGCCAACTACCAAAACACCAGAGAGAGGTATACTACTTTACTTAAGATAGTTGTGCCTAGACTGATTACCATGTACCAGCCGGTCACCGACGTCACCTCTCTACCACCAAATTCTGACGTTTTATATCCTGATTGGCTGAAACGTAAGCTTTATCTAAATTACCTTATTAACAATGCAATGTAATAAACACATTTAATACTTAAATGAGGACTCATTCAGTGTGGACAAGTAATGGGCGAAACTGCTCGTAACATCCCCCTCCTTATCTAAAAAGTTTATGAATAAAAGGCGAAAACTTTTATACATCACAGGACAAGGTGTATGCCAAAAAATTGTCTTTCCCTTTAATTTGTTTCGCTTCTATATTGAAGGGCTACAATGCTAAAGCCCACCTAAGTAATCTTGGATTTATATTTCTCAACCTCTGTACAAATTGTAAGGGATAATGATCTGCGTACACCTCTACTGAATATGGTGAACCCTCAACATACACTGCAAACTTTTCTAAAGGTAACAAAAGCCCCCAAAGACTCATTTTCTATCGTGGTATAACCACGCTGAAGTGGTTTTAATTTCACACTGTTGAAACAAACTGGGTGTAGTATACCCTTTTCAAACTGTAGTAACACAGCACCCATACCCACATCACAGGCATCAACCTGAATCACAAAAGGCTTGTCAAAATCTGGCATATTTAACACAGGAATTGAGGTTAACAGATGTTTAAGGGTTTCAAATGCAGCCTGACATGCTTTTGTCCACAAATACCTTCATTTTGGAACCTACACAGGGCTTTTCAATTTGCAGGAGGCGGGAGTCGCTGTAGAGCCGCTATCATTGCATTGACTGGAGCCACCCTCCCTTGGCCCACCATATGACCAAGGTAGGTGAGGGTTGCATGGCCAAACTCACTTTTAGCCAAGTTGACAGTGAAGTTGTACTCCGAAAGGCGGGTGAAAAGGGCACTAAGTCGCTCAGTGTGTTCCTCCCAGGTAACTCCTGTCACTAGCAGGTCATCCAAGTAGGCACAGACACCAGGAAATCCAGACTTCACCACATTCATAGCCCTCGGGAATGTCCCAGGGGCACTGCGAAGCCCAAAGGGGAGGACTTTGTACTGCCAAAGCCCATCAGGAATGACGAAGGCAGTAATTCTCTTAGATTCCACCGTCAGAATCACTTGATAGTACCCCTTCATCAGGTCGAGCTTCATGATGAACTTTTCCTGCCCGAGGTTGTCAAGAATGTCGTCTATACGAGGGAGAGGATAGGAGTCAGCCCTGGTCACATCAATTACCCGTCTGTAGTCTGTAAACCTACGGAAGGAGCCTTCGAATTTTGACACCAGCACGCACGGTGATGCCCAGTCACTGTCGCTTGGTTCGATTAGTTCGTGTCGAAGCAAATAGTCCACTTCCTCCCTCATAATCTTCCTCTTGCCAGGGTTGGTCCTAAAGGGTGCTTGCTTGGTAGAAGGGTCACCTGGTGTTCTATGAGGTGTTACGAGTTGGGGATTTAGAAACTGGTTTAGAATATAGTTAAAAGTCTACCCAGATCCCAACAGGCAACAACAATAAAAAAACTAAACAAACAAAGAGAATCGGACTATAAAAGGGTTTTGTTGTGTATAATAAAGTACAATAAATTCCTTAACAAAATATCCAGTTTTCTGTAATTTACCCTTAACCATACTTAACTTAAACATACGCAACATTGGCTTAACAGTATATACATATTTATACAACATACAACAATCTGAAGCAAGTGGAGGTGGGAGGCAATATAGGGTTACAATACTCAAGTGTGGTGCTGAAGTGTCTGACGAGTAGAGCTGAGTATTGAAGAAGATGGTAGGTAGTCACTGTGCCGTAGGTTTCCAGGATAGGTAATCCAAGTGTGGTCACTTCCCAGAGTGAACTGCACTCTCCTCGATCCGGAGCTGATGAGGAAGAGTTGGAGGAGGTGACGCAACAACCAGGATATGGAGAAAGGAAACCCGGAGTGGTGACTAAGACTAGTCATACTCGGGTCGCGTCCCTAGATGGCGTTGCTCGGTAGTGCTGGGTAGTTAGATCATGACACAATAGATGGCGTGGTTCGTAATAGAGGTTACAGGCCCTCGGCACGTTCACAAACAGGTGCTTGTAACATCCTTGTGACATCTTCTACCTGTAGCTGTGAAAGATGTAAAAACATTTGAAGAGGGATCACAGGGATCTGTGAATTGCATAGCTTAACTGGAACCTCCACCAGGAAATCTTGCTCTTGTTCCTGTGGCTCTTGGGTCTCCATAATACACACAATCACTTCCCTGGAGTAGTAGAGCTTAAGCCTATTCACATGGACTGTTACGAGTGTCGGAAATGAGAATCCATGTGAACTTCGAATGATTCGTTGTGTACAGTAGACACCGAAGCAGTTAAAAATGTAGATATTATATGTTATACTTGAAATGTAACATTGGTTTCGACGTGTTAGGTAAAACAAAGTAATGTTTATTATATTATCCCGAATACTAATGAACGAGTGAGCGTTCAATGGTTGTTTGCGGACTCGCAACGTGAACGTCTTTTGTTTGTGACGTAATTTCCGCCCGCCTCTGCTCACCTGCTTTGCCTCTCAAAGCCGGGTGGTTTTTAGGATTGGACTCCTGGCAGTCATAAGATAGTATCGCCTCTCCTCTTGTATATTTCTAGTGGTATAACGTGTAAACCTTGCTCGACTTTCAAGAACACCAAGTATTATATAATGATTTATATGTTTGATCAGGTTTAGTTTGTATTTGTTTATTTTTGTGCATAACTAATATATATATTGTTTGTTTTTTAATATATTCTGTAATTAAATGTCCTTCATGATTTCCAATATACCCCATCAGTGAAAATGTTGAAAGACTGTGCACTACGAAAGGATGATTGGATGAGACTTGCTGATATATATGAAATTGAGTATCAACATAGTCAAAGAAAGTCTGTGATTCAAAATGCAGTCCTAATTGAACTTGTGAATGAAAGGGTGCTACCGAGGGGGGCACTGACTTTGCGTGCATTTGATCCCAGGAACGCTGTAGAGTTAAGAAGGCTAGAATTGGAGAATGAATGGCTAGAACGAGAAAAGGATAAGTTGCACGAGTTGGCTTTGAAGGAAAGTGAAGAAAGGGAAAGAGAGCGTGAAAGGCAGCATGAATTAGCATTAGCACAGGTTGGCAGTAGAAAACGAGACTTACGGGCATTGTCTTTAGAATCTGAGACAAAATTGTTTGATGTGACAAAACATTTGAGACTTATGCCTGCCTTTGACGAGAAGGATCCCGAAGAGTTTTTCATGCAGTTTCAGAAAATTGCAATGTCTTCTCAGTGGCCTGAAGAGTCGTGGATTGTTATGATTCAAAGTGTGCTCACTGGATCAGCTCGTTCAGCATTTCTGTTTTTGTCAAGTGAAGTTTGTCTTAGTTATGAGTTAGTGAAAGAAGAAAGTCTGAAGGAGTTTGAACTCATTCCTGAAACATACAGAGTGAAATTTAGGACTATGAGAAAGACTGATGCACAGTCGTATATAGAATTTGTTTATTCAATGAGTAAAATGTGTAGTAGGTGGATAAAGTCTAGCAAGGTAGAAGCTTTTGAGGAACTTGTTCAGTTGGTAATTCTAGAACAGTTCAAAAGAGCCACTCCAAGAGATGTACAATTGTACTTAGGAGAGAGGTAGAGATATTAGTAATGTTCATAAAGCTGCTGCATTAGCTGATAGCTATGCCCTTACTCACAAAATGTATCCTGTTAAATCTTTAAATCATTCATGTGGAAAGGGTTTCGTAACCAAGGAAAAGGGTGGTAGGCAGGATAGTAGTGCTGCTGCTTCTAGTAGAGTGAATTTTCGTGGAAACTCAGATGAGCTTTCCAAGACATATGCCAAGAGTAAGGCATTTGTCTGTTTTTACTGTAAGAAATCAGGTCATGTGATTACGAATTGCCCTAAATTGAAAGCAAAAAAGGAAGAGCCAGTGCTCTCATTCGGACGTCTGGAGAAGTTTCACAAAACTTTAGTTAGTAATCGCCCAAAAGAGGATTCTTTTGAACCTTTCATGTTTGATGGTTCAGTTGCAGTTGAAGAATCAGGTGATCAGTACCCTGCGACGATTTTGCGTGACACAGGTGCTTCTCACAGCGTTCTGTTGAAAGGATCTGTTCCCTGCGTGGAAGATTCCAATACTGGAGGGCATTTGGTGCTTAACGGTGTCGGTGGGGTGATCACTGTTACTTTATGTAGGGTGTATTTGAGAACTCAACTTGTGTCTGGTTGGGTGACTATTGGTGTTCAAGATTCTCTTCCTGTAACAGGGTAATGATATTGCAGGAGCCAGCGTGGTGCCAGACCCTTTATGTGCAATTACAAGAAGCCAGACTCAACGAAATAAGGTACAGACCGCTCCTTCAGTTGACCCTGAGCTTTGTATTGTTGATAGTAGTGCACTTGGCAATGATGTAAATGATTTAGTTATTGAAAATCTGTTTGGCAGTCAGGATGATTCATTTGATAGTGACATTGGTGTGTGATGTGAGTGAAGATAAAGATTCAGTTAACATTCATTCCCCAAAAGTGAAGCTGATCTCTCTTCTGGTGACATTACCATTCAGAAAGTACCTGTCACTAGGGAAAAACTGATAGATGATCAGCAGAGTGACTCCGAATTAGCTAAACTATGTGGGAAGGCTGTGGATATGGAAGAAGCGGCTCGCTTGCTTGTTTGTTACTACATGGATTCAGGGTTACTAATGAAGAAGTTCAGGTCTGTATCTGATCCTGCTGATGAGTGGAATGTTGTGCATCAGGTTGTGATTCCCAGATGTCATATGGGAGAAATCTTGAAGTTAGCACACGACCTTTTGAGTGGACATTTAGGAGTTAGGAAAACATACTGTCGCGATCCCACTACCCTTTATACCTGGGGAGTGAAACCTACCCCAAGTTATTAACAAATAAAGGAACAAATAGGGAACACGGCAATAATTATCCACATAAAAACCTACTCAACTAAATGTACTTGAATAAGTATGAACAAGTTGAAATAAGTAAGTCACAAAAGGGAAGACAATTAATTAATTCAATTTATGTTCTAAAGGGAGTACTGACTATAGCAAACAAGAATTTAAGGGAATAAGTAATTGTATAATAAAATAAGAGTGATGCCGGAAGCGTGAAGAGATACCGTAAGGAGTTAGACCAAACGAATATTACTTAACATAACTAAATTACATAGACATACAAAATATATATATATACAACAATCGCTACAAAATAGTTATTTCCTACCAAACAGGAGATTCCTTACCACCAGGATCCCTTCCTAGATCACTATCCACTAACTACAGCCCAATCAGTCTAACATCAATAGTATGCAAATTACTGGAAGCAATCATTTCAAACTCTATTCGAAATCACCTGGAGAAGCACCGATTGATCAATGATTCCCAGCATGGCTTCACAAGCGGACGTTCTTGTCTAACTAATCTTTTAACATTCTTTTCATCAGTTTTCGAATCGGTGGACGAGGGGCACAATTATGATGTGGTATATCTCGACTTTAGCAAAGCCTTCGACAGAGTCCCCCACGAAAGACTAATTAGAAAGGTAGAAGCTCATGGCATCAAAGGTAACATCCTTAAATGGAATAGGGCGTGGTTACAGGACAGGAAACAGCGAGTGAGCATTAACGGCGTTAAGTCCCATTGGAGCAACGTCACAAGTGGACTTCCCCAAGGCTCAGTACTTGGACCATTATTATTTATTATATACATAAACGACATAGATATCGGCATAAACAGCAACATAAGTAAATTTGCTAATGACACTAAAATAGGACGTGCTATTAAATCTGACGAGGACTCAGCAAAACTACAGGAAGATCTAAACAAATTTTTCGAATGGTCTGAAAAATGGCAGATGAAATTCAACGTGGACAAATGTAAAGTACTCAGTATAGGAGACGGAAACAGGGAAACCAGATACCAGATGAACAACGATGCCATAGAGAAATCCGACTGGAAGAGAGATTTAGGAGTAATGATAAGTAGGAACCTTAAGCCAAGTAAACAATGTGTTTTTGCTCGTAACAAGGCTAATAAAGTACTTGGGTTCATACAAAGGAGTGTTAGTTACAAGACTAGCGAGGTCATCCTAAAACTGTATCTTGCTCTAGTGAGACCACACCTGGATTACGCAGTTCAGTTCTGGTCACCGTATTACAGAATGGATATAGAATCCTTGGAAAGAATTCAGAGGAGAATGACAAGACTAATCCCGGGCATTAGGAACCTTGAGTATAGAGACAGGTTAAAGCATCTTAATTGGCACTCCCTCGAGAGACGTAGAGCGAGGGGCGACCTGATAGAGGGCTAAACAAAGGGGACATTACAAAGGTACTCAAACTATCCAACCAGGAGCGAACTCGTAACAATGGTTTTAAATTAGACAAATTTAGATTTAGGCGGGAAATAGGTAAACACTGGTTTGGAAACATAGGTTGGATGCTTATATGAGCAATAGGGGTTGGGTGTAAACGGGACTGCCCAGTATGGGCCAATCGGCCCGCTGCAGTTTCCTCCATTCTTATGTTCTTATGTTCTTATGTTCTAGGCCTAACTAAACGTGTCACTAATACCTGATACCCCTAGGGCATTGCAGAAGACTGGACAAGGCACTAGACAAGGGTCAAGGCTAGAAAACGAATGGACACGTCTACCATATGCCACGGTTTTTCGCTACTGCGGAAGCGTGGGGCACGCCGTGGAGGAGAGCCTCTCATATTACTTGATCCAGGACAATTGCTGGATAGTTTATATAATTAATTAATACTACTCTTGACTTGACTTAACAGAGTAAGACAATGATGCATATTAATAACATACATAAATATACAATTAACCTAAGTAACTAAGAACAATAATAATATAATAAGTACAATTAACAAGTTAATAGCTTGTGTGAAATGTAGGGGTGAACATATGCCTCACGCTATGCAAGTTCCCGAGCGCTCAGGCACGTGACAATACAAAAAGATTTTGTCGAATTTTTACTGGCCTAGAATGAAAGATGATGTTGCCAGATACTGTAGAACTTGCCATGAATGTCAGATGGCTGGTAAACCGAATCAGGTCATAAAACCTGCTCCCCTAAAACCCATTCCAGCCATTCAGCAGGGTTATAATTGATTGTGTAGGTCCTCTTCCAAAAAGTCCATGTGGCCACCAATATTTGATAACAATCATGTATACTACCACCAGGTACCCAGAGGCTATTCCATTGCGAAACATCAAACCAAAGAGTGTGGTAAAGGCTCTGACTAACTTCTTTATTCATTATGGCATTCCTAGAATTGTACATTCGGGTCAAGGTACTAATTTCACTTCTTTCCTTTTCCAGCAGGTGATGAATGAATTAGGTATTAAGCAATACTTAGCTTCCGCGTACCACCCTCTAACCCAAGGTGCCCTAGAGAGGTTCCACCAGACTTTTAGATCTATGCTTATGAAATACTGTATGGAGTCTGATAAGAATTGGGATGAAGGAGTACCACTTATGTTGTTTGCCATAAGAGAGATCCCCCAAGATTCCCTAGGATTCGGTCCCATTGAAATGATTTTTGGTCATGCTGTAAGAGGTCCTATGACTGTGTTGAAGGAAAGTTGGATAAATAATCAGATAAAAGCCCCTTTGTCATGTATGTAGAGAAGTTTAAAGAGAAACTGAAGAGAGTAGGTGAGATTGCTCGTAAAAATCTGTCAGAAGTACAGGAGAAAATGAAAAACGATATGATGAGCATTGTTAAGCTAAAGAATTTAAGCCTGGAGATAGGGTTTTAGCACTCATACCCCTGTATGGAAATCCCCTTCAAGCTAAATATGAGGGTCCATTCACTATAGTTTGAAGGTTACTAGTGTGCCCTGAAGAATGCAGTGATGGCGAGGGAAACACTGAGTAACACTGAGTCCGTTTATTGTGGATGAGAGAAATACAAGTGGTGACCAGCGAGTGCCATGCACGGCTCACACAGTCAGACTGGGGCTGCCTTGCCATATGGCAGCCTCGGGGCAATGTTGCCACATAACACGTGCAGTGTTGCCACGTGATAATATATATAAATGCTACTCGGCACAGTAGCTTATGTACAGGGTTGCTACTTGGCACAGTAGCTTATATACATAACCTACATCTCCCTCCCCCCTCACGCTCATAGTCTTTGTCTTGAGCAGACTTCTTAGTCCTAAGTCGCTCCGAGCGTCGAGGTGCACTGTGGGGCGGATCCTCGTGAGGTGTAGGGGACTCGTCCTCGGTCAGGGGGCCAGCAGCAGGGGGTGGGACTGGCCGGAGGAAGCGGCGGTTCCTCCACCAGACACGGCCGCTCGGCATCCTGACCTTGTAGTCCCGCGACCGGCCGACGCCCATCACTATGCCCACCTTGTCCCAACGTGTCGTCGTCGGGTCCTGGACGCGGACAAGGGCACCAATCTCCACTGGCTGAAGAGGGCGGGCACGGTCGTCATACCGAGCCTTGGCGTCCTGGGCACGTGAAGCGGCGCGGCGGTCACAGCTCTCGGCTTTGGTGTGCCAGTCCTTCGCAAAGGCCTTGCCGTGTGTAGGAACGCAAGAGCGGAGAGGGTGACCATACAGGATCTGGGCAGGGGAGCGTCCTGTGTGGGTGGGAGTGGACGCGGGTTCTGGGCAGCTCCGTGTGGCAGCGCCAGGCGCGTCGCTCGTCGACTCACGCACCCTGCTGGCGGTGTAACGAGCAGCTGGGATCTGCTCGGGAAAGTCTCTGGGCACCACGCATAACTCCTTGAGGTGCTCCCACGACAACAAGGGTGTCGCGATCCACCCGTGACACGACCTATCGCCGTAAGTGATCTTCGCTTCAAAGGAGCCCACAGCGTCCGGCATCTGGGAACCGTCCGCATTGTAGTGCAGCAGCTGCGGCGGTGGTCCCAGGTCACGTTTGGTGAGGCCCAGTTTCTGGAGGTGCTTCAACCCAATCACCGTAGTATCAGCGCCGGTGTCCGGTATCACCTCGATGTGACCCGACACATCACCGTGTGTGACGGCGACGCGGATAGTAGGGGAAGGGGTAGCCCTGGGGCGTGTGGTCGATTCCACCCTCCTGATGTGACTCCGCTGCTGCTTGGGGCTGCGTGGGCCATCTGGAGGGGGCTGTGTGCGAACCACCCCGAGGGAAGTGCGCTGCTGTCCTCCTCGTCTCGGGCTTTTGGGCTTGGGTTGGCGGCAGCACTTGTCCTAGTGTCCATAGCGACCGCAGGCCTGACACTTGTGGCCTCGTGCAGGGCACCTGTCTGTGTTAGACCAGTGGCCCTTACGGTCACATCCACGACACAGTGCGTCGGCGGCCGGGCAAGTCTTGGGGCTGTGCTGCTTTCCACAGCTGCCACAGGAAGCACTAGGCGGAGGCGTGGAAGAACGTGTGGCAACCTTCGCGTTGTTGGCCGCCTTCTTATCGTTCTTGTATTGTGAGATAGCTCTCACAGCAGGAGGGGCCCGGAAGGCAGAGGTGGCGGACTTGGTGGCCTCGTATGACCGACATTCAGTCACTACCACCTGGAGCGTGGAGGAAGCGTCCAGGGGGATGAGTCGCTGCATCAACTCTTCGTACCTGACACCTGTCAAGATCCCGTGCTTGATCCAGGCTTCCTCACATTCCCGGCTGTGCACCTTGCAGACGTCGATCTCCTCCGACAAACTCTTCAAGCGTACAAAAAAGTCGTCAAAGGATTCGTTCTCCGCCTGCTTGCAGCTGGTAAAGTCACGGCGACGCAAAGCCTCGTTGTTCCGACCCTTAACATGCTCCTGTAAAAGGTCGAGCACATCCGTCACTGAAGAGGTAGAGTCGGGAGGCACGTGCAACGTGTGCTCCAAAACTCTCTGGGTCTCCAGCGACAAACACATCCGCAGTTGGATGAGCTGTTTGTTTGGAGGCATGCTGTCAAGGTCCACCATCGTGGAGTAATCTGTCCAACGCCGCCTCCACTCACGAAAAAGCTGAAACGTGACGTCTGGTGAGAGGGCGGGTGGGGGTTGAACAGATGCCTTGGGAGCTGGAGGACGCTGGTGTGGTGGAGGAGGGAGTGTACTGGTGCCTTGAAGCGCGCTACCTGCGAGTGAGGGAGGGTGGGTTAGCGCCAGGGTCGCCAATAGTGCCTCAAAACGCAACTTTTCCTCCTCTCTTCGTGTCTCCTCCCTCTGAAAATCCATTTCTCTACGTCTCTCGTCCCGGTCGTCCATCCACTTCAGAATTGTGGCGATGTCCGTCACTGGAGGTGGAGGATGAGAGTCTGCGCCCGGTGGAGGGGAAGGTGGTGGGGAGTCGTGTCTCCCATCTTGACGTCCCTTCTTACCTCCCATCTTTGTGTGTGCGTGGACTGCACTGTTTAATATATAAAGTGGCGCCTCAACAGCTCGAACCACATATATATGACATAAACAGCGCGAGAATAACACATATAGTCCACTGTTCTGTCCGTGAGTGAGTGCATGCGTGCGTGTGTGTGTCTGAGAGAGCGGAGGGAGCGTGGACAGCTGCGTGGTCCGGCAAGACCATCAGTGTCCCCCGGATGTCGCACGAGAAGGGTGTACACCTGCGTGCTCCGTGGGTACCACAAAAAAAGACAGGCCAATGCACAACTCAGCTCTAGACACACACTAATACACTGACACTAACACTGCCACCGTCACTAAAACGCACTGTGACGGAGCAACACTGCACATCGCGGCGAAACACAGCGCAACACAACACAACACACTGAGTCGACGCGCATCACCGGCAGACGTAACTGTCGGCTTTGTTCACACACATTGTAAGTCAACATATCCTAGACACTGCGCCATGAAGGTTACTAGTGTGCCCTGGAGAATGCAGTGATGGCTAGGGAAACACTGAGTAACACTGAGTCCGTTTATTGTGGATGAGAGAAATACAAGTGGTGACCAGCGAGTGCCATGCACGGCTCACACAGTCAGACTGGGGCTGCCTTGCCATATGGCAGCCTCGGGGCAATGTTGCCACATAACACGTGCAGTGTTGCCACGTGATAATATATATAAATGCTACTCGGCACAGTAGCTTATGTACAGGGTTGCTACTTGGCACAGTAGCTTATATACATAACCTACATAGTTAAGAAATTAAATGACCTCAACTATGTCATAGTGACTCCAGGCAAGAGAAAATTGGAGAGTTTGATTCATATCAACAGGTTGAAACCGTATTTTGGTAGGAGTGAAGTGGTTTGTTCGGGAACAGGAGAGGAGGTGATCCCAGACACTGATTTCCAAGTGGATGACCCCACAAAAATCTGTAATTCCAGTATATTGTGTGACCCTACCTCTAAAGTATTCCGTCTTTCACAACAGCAGTCTCAGGATGTAGTGCAACTGCTGCAGGAGTTCAAGCCACTCTTCGACGATGTGCCACGCCAGTGTTCTCTGCTGGAGCACGACCTGGTGCTGCTGCCTGGCACATCTCCCATCAAGCAAGCACCCTACCGAATGAGCTCTGATAAGAGGGTGAAGCTGAAGCAGGAGGTGGAGTATCTGCTGGAACATGACCTAGTGGAGGGGAGCAGTTGTGCAAGGGCGTCACCCTGTGTGCTTGTGCCTAAACCCAACGGAAGTGTCCGCATGTGTACTGACTACAGGAAGGTCAACCTGGTGACACATGCTGATGCATATCCATTGCCGCGCATCGACGACATCATCAATAGTGTGGGTCAAGCATCATTTGTCACCAAGCTGGATCTTCTCAAAGGCTACTACCAAATCAAACTCTCTGAAGAAGAAAAGCAGATTTCAGCTTTTATCACTGCGGAGAGGCTGTGGCAATACGAAGTTATGCCCTTGACTTCCGATTTCCTGGGGTTGCTATGACATAGTTGAGAGGGCTTTGTTTTGTAACTATTGTATATGGGCCTACAAACTTTGCTTGCAAGGGATTTCTGTGGGTTGGTATTAATGCTAATACTTGGTCACCAGGGCTAAACCTTACACATTTGCACTTCTGGTCATACTGACCCTTCATTTTCAACTGAGCCTGGGACAAGTTATCTCTGGAAATCTCCCCAACTCTTTTCAGTGTAGCCTTGAATTTGTCAACGGACCCCTTACACCATGTCCGAAAACAAACTAAAAAAGGACTAAAACTAAGAGAATCCTGACAACTATTCCTAATGGCGAATAACATGAGTGCAGGACTCCTTCATCCCACTCCTTCTCATTCTCCCTACAGTATTTCTTTAACGTGGATTTGAATGTCTGATGGAACCGTTCAATGACTCCCTGTGATTCACACACAATTTCAGGGAGTCATTGAACGGTAGACCCTGCTGCTCTATGGCATCACGAAAATTGTGACCAAGTCCCAGGTTGCTGATCTATCTTTCTGCCTCATTTACACACAATTGCAGGGTCTCAACTGTCTCTCTTACTATTGACAACACCACAAATAAAACCGTACTCATTCTTGATCTGTTTTATTCATTCTATTTTATTCTCCTATGTCAGTTGATATTAATACTGAAGCGGGGCCTTCTTCCGATGGGTCCCACTGGTCGAGAAGGTTGTGAGCCCCAGGGCCGACCTGATCATCATCAAGCTACTGGGGCCTCAACTGACGCCACCGCGGTTGCTGGAGGATCAGCTTTTTTCACACTTCATTTTTCCAACATTCGCGGACTGAGATCCAATTTTTCTTCTGTGGAGCACCATCTATTAACCTCTTCCCTCGATCTCTTACTACTCTCCGAACTTCAACTGACCAAAGCAGCTTCACCCAAACCTTTTCAAGTCTCTAACTACAACCTTTATACCTACTTCCGTTCTAAGGGAGGTGTATGCGCCTACTGCAACACACGTTCACCTATAGCCCGACTCATCTGTCATCTGGCTCAAAATATCTCTACCTACTGTGACTATTTTTCTTTGTTTCCTATACTGTTCTCCCAACTCCCAACTATTTCGAACTCTTTGACTATCTCACCTCTTGCCATGAGTCGTTGCTATCCACACACCCCAACACCGAGATCCACTACCTAGGGGATTTCAATGTACATCACAGAGAGTGGCATGGATCTGCAAGGCACTCTCTTTTTCCTTACTTAATGATTGGGAACAAATAATCAAACACCCTACACGCGTTCCTGATCGACACGATCAACTTGCTAACATTCTTGATCTTTGTTTTACCTCTAACCCCTCACACTATTCATACTCAATTTTTGCCCCCTTAGGGTCTTCTGATCACAACCTTATTTCTATTAAATCAAACTGGGCACGACCACCTCCCCCACCCCCCTCTAAACGTCAACTATGGTACTATCGGAGGGCAAGCTGGCAATCCTTGCGAGAATTTTTCACCGACTTTCCTTGGGATGAATGTTTTTTTTTCCACTCGGGATGCCTAGGTATGTGCTGACAGCATTGCTGGGGTTATACAGGGCGGTGTGAGTGCATTTATCCCAGCTTCTACCATGGTATTTAAGTGGGTGAAAGGAATCAATAAAGGGGATATAGATAAAGTTCTTATAATATCCGAGCAGGATAGGACTCGGAGCAACGGATTTAAGTTGGATAAGTTTAGGTTTAGGAGGGAGATAGGAAGGAACTGGTTCACAAATAGGGTGGTGGACGAGTGGAACAGGCTTAACAACTTTGTAGTAAGTGCTGGAACGCTGGAAAGTTTCAAAAGGAGGCTGTATAGCTTCATGGATGATAGAGAGTGGTAGTAACTCTCAACAGGAGCTGCCATGCACAGGCCAACCGGCCTATTGCAGACTCCTTATTTTCTTATGCTCTTATGTACCCGAGAAGATGGTTCTGAAATGACAGGTAAGGGTTCGACTGGAACAGGACGGACTTTACCCTTGGCGGACATACTGATCACAACTCCTACAAAAAGCGCTAACATCTGCTCCCATACCTGGCCAGTAAAACTGATCAGCAACCTTCCTATAAGCTTTCCTACGAGAACAGTGACTTGCTAGAAGGCTCTTGTGAGCTGCAGAGAGAATGTTACTACGACAAACAGCAGGGACAACAAGTAAAAACCGACCTACTTTGGCTGGTCACTTGAATGACACCCAAACCCTGTGTAACACCCCATTAATAGAAACAAACTTGAAAACCGACCCATCTCTCACCTAATCCTCCTCCTCCGTGGAATTCACCTTCTCCTTTACCCGCTTCAGAGTGGCACACGAATCTTGAAGCTTGGCGAAATCCCCGGGAGTAACAGTGAGTGGCAACAAATTCGGAAGAATCAGGGGATGCGGTCGTTTCACCTTCGCGGACCTTTTCTCCACAGCTTGGACCCTTGCTGGAGGTGTGGTGACGTGTGAGGGTAGCGAGGAGACGTCGGCAGGTGGCGAGTCGTCGTCAGGTGGCGTGGGGACCGGTGCTGGTGGCGAGGAGACTGGTGCTGGTGGCGAGGAGAGTTTTTAAGGTTCCGGGTCGTTAGGGTCACGAACACCGGGAGCATTACCAATGAGGACACTGGCAAATTTAATGGGAGCTCTTACCACATTAGACCAACCAGTGAAATAGGGGCAACGCAGGTAGCACCTAACAGCAGGGAACTGGTCAACACGACCTAAACAATCGGCGACACTAACCTTCGGGCAGCTGGAGATGTCAGCGTCAGGCAGGGCTTCCTCAGAAACAATAATGCAAGAGCAACCAGTGTCCCTGATGAAAGTAGATACCCTAGACCCATTTACTGTTCCACTGACACAATAACGGGGACAGCTCCTGTCTTCCAAACAGAATCCGACCTTGTGGCTGGGCTGATGAGTGTCAGCAGACTTGAAGGCGAGGGGATTCCTGGAACAGCAAGAACGAATGTGCCCTTCCTCTCCACAGCTGTGACACAGCACGGCTGGTGAGCTACTCCTGAGTACTTCTGGGGGTGGTTCCTCGGAGGACGGAGGCTTTGCAATCTTCACTACAGGAGGGGAAGACTTAGGGTAGGCGTTGCGAGCGGACTCCCAGTTGTCAGCATGATGTACCGCTTCTCCAACTGTCGCTGGCCGGTGTTCTTTGATGAAAATTCTCAAGTCTGGAGGTAGATAGACAAAAACTGATCTAATAACCATGAAGTTAGAGAGAGACTCAAAGGTTTCTTCAACCCCTGATGTCTCCAGCCATTGTTGAAACAAACGACCCAAATGAATCGAAAACTGCTGGTACATTTCTCTTGCTCTAATCTTCGTTCTGCGGAAATCAACACGATAACCGTCAGAAGTCTTGTCAACAAGAAGTAATCTCTGATGATGTCGGCAGACAGGGACGTGTAAATTTCTACCGGCTTGCCACTCAGTAGGCTACCCAACCTTACAGCATAGCTATCTGGGTCCACAACAAACAACTCAGCTACCCGTTCAAACCTAACAAGGTAGGAGGCGATGTCTTCTCCTTCACGGTACACAGGCAAGCTGGGTATATGGCCAGAGGATTCTGGTCTACTTGAAGCATTAATCCTAGCTAGTTCTAGGTCCTTTTCTTCCTGCAACTTAGCTAATTCGAACTCTCTTTCTCTATCTCTCTGACGTTCCTCCAACTCTCTTTCTCTCTGACGTTCCTCCAACTCTCTTTCTCTCTGACGTTCCTCCAACTCTTTCTCTCTAACGTTCCTCCAACTCTCTTTATTTCTGAAGTTCCTCCAACTCTTTTTCTCTCTGACGATCCTCCAACTCTCCCCTTTTCTGAAGTTCCTCTCTCGCTTTCTGACGTTCTTCTCTCTCGGCATTCTGTTTGTTGACCACATACTGACCAACCTCAGTACCTGTCAGACCCAGGGCCACCGCTTGACCTTTCAACTCCTCAAATTTATACATAATGATCCGAAAGGCCAAAAGCAAAAAGAAAAATACACAACTTACCCCGCAAATAACCAAAGGTAACTTAGCAAGTGGCTTAATCAAACCAATAAATGATTTGATCCGACTGGAGGGAACCTTGTTCCGCACCCAGTCCAGCTGAATCACTTCAGGGAAAAAAACCGCACCAGGTGAAACAACAACAAAAATGCTATGACAGCATCCACAGTTCACCCCAACCAACACTAATTAACTTCCCCAAGTACAAGGGAGAGCAACAAAATTAGCACAGAGAAGGAAGGGATAATCACTGAACAACACTTACTTTCGGGCCACAGACAGCAAGCGGCTCGCACACGGCGACTTACAACACCGGAACGAATGTTTGCCCAAAGAAACCAAAGGTCAGAGACAATCCTGGCAAGGTCACCACTTGTAAAGGCCTGGGACTTGGGGATAGAAATCCCTTACCAGACTAATCAGGATCTTAATAAAGGAAAGTCAAGGACCATGGTTTTCTGAGGAATAACAAACAACCGTTTGAGATTGACATTTCTTTACTATGAAAAATATAACACTAAACTCTGACACCACTCAACAAATATCAAGTAACAATTATAGGAGTCAAACAATTAATGTAGTAAACAGTTAATGGAGTCAAGCAATTAAGTGAAGCAAACAATTAAAGGAAGCAAACAATTAAAGGGAAGCAAACAATTAATGGGAGTCAGCAATTAATAGAATCAAACAATTAATGGAATCAAACAATTAATGGGAGTCAACAACTGATAGAATCAAACAATAAAAGGGAGTCAGTAATTAAAGGAATCAAACAATAAACAGATATTTCCTAAGACAGTGGCCCTGGGGAAGGTTCCAGAACACAGTGATCTACTCTCAGGGGGAGGCGTCCGTTCAACTCCTTACTCCAGCGACAGCGGCTGATTTCTTGATGCAGCAGATGAAACACCGGGGCACAGACGGTGGAGAGGAGTTGGTTTTCGTGGCGGCAGCGGTAGTGGTTTAGGGTAGGTGCCCAGAGATTAACAGACGAATTGTGAAGGTCTGGGAACACAGCCCACGAGTCCAGGACCTATGATGAGATCACAGCCAGAATTTGATGAACAGCCGGGTAGATAGATAGTGACTGTATGACGTCTGGGGTGAATCTACCCGCGACACAGGTAGCAGCTGCCGTTCTCACCTCTGTCCACCCCCCTTCCCCAATTGTTGGTCGCACCAGCAAACAAGTGAGTAAGCAGCGGTAACGAGCAGGAAGATCGTTTCCGCCCTTACAGCCAACTCTTTAACCACCCTAATATATATATATATATATATATATATATATATATATATATATATATATATATATATATATATATATATATATATATATATATATATATAACCGGTCGGAATTTACTGGACTTTATTTTCTCACTTAGACTTGGGGTTTATTAAAGATTAATAGATGGTAATGGCAGTGGAAGAGCCCCTTTGAGAAAAATCCCGAACCAGCACAAGAACACTTAAATCTACTAAACAAAATGAATTGTCCGTGACCCGTGGAAGGATAGCGTCTGTGACTGGGATGAATGAGACACACTGTAAAATTTAGACACTTATATTCCCTCCAACACTACAAACACAATCAAATAATGGTACACCAATATGTGCACCTCTTAACTTGAACTTAAAACACTACTCTGGGGAATAAAAGTTATACATGATATAGAAATTATTAGAAACTCAGGCAACAATAAATTTGAATTATTAAGAAATGTTGCTTGCACACATGAAACAGGCCTTAAGGGCTTTCACAGAATAATATCCCCCACTGCGGAGGTGGTATAAAAATAAGAATTTATTAATTCCACCATGAATAGGCCTAAAGGGCACTCAACAAAATAATATCAGTCACTGAGGAAATGGTAATAAAAAATAAGAAATTAAATACTCTACAATGAATAGGCCTTAAGGGCTTTCAACAACATAATATCAGTCACTTAGGAATGGAATTAAAAGATAAGAAATTAAATACTCTACAATGAATAGGCCTTAAGGCTCTCAACAAAATAATATCAGTCCCTGAGGAAATGGTAATAAAAAATAAGAAATTAAATACTCTACAATGAATAGGCCTTAAGGGCTTTCAACAACATAATATCAGTCACTTAGGAAATGGAATTAAAAAATAAGAAATTAAATACTCTACAATGAATAGGCCTTAAGGGCACTCAACAAAATTATATCACCCCAACAGATGCACTCTTCCTAACCTAACTTAACCACTACTCTGGGGAACAAAGGTTATACCTGAGATCGGAATTATAAAGAAAAATTAGATGCATTAAAAGAATCAAATCACAGTATCACTCTGGTTCCACTTAATGACACAAACATTCAAAAACAATACTATCAAAATTATTTAGGAACTATTAAACTACACACGTCAAGATAATATCAGTCTGAGAAATGGTATTAACTAGACCCGTAATAAGGGAGATAAAATGTTCCTCTAGGTATCCCCTAGAGTCCTAGACTCACGGTCTCAGTGTGTGACCATTAATTTACTCAGATAGCCTCAGTGTACTCCCAGTGCGTCCATAAAGTGGAAGGGAGTGAGCCAATCAGACCTTGTACAGTTGAGAG
Source organism: Homarus americanus (assembly GCF_018991925.1). NCBI lineage: Eukaryota > Metazoa > Arthropoda > Malacostraca > Decapoda > Nephropidae > Homarus > Homarus americanus. The sequence goes on along the minus strand of NW_024716899.1, from coordinate 899 downwards.
AAGCTTTAGCTTCCCGTTAGCAAGAGGGTTTCACTAAGCTGCTCGAGACATGTGGTGTTGTGAGCCGAGGGAGAGGAGGGCTGCTGACCCAACGATCGTCCCGTCGTCAGCTGCGCACCCAGACGGCTAGATTCCCTCAAGAGATCCTTTGATACCCCGCTAAACAGTGACAGGCCTACACTGATCGGTCCAATGGCGACAATCGCCACCCTCAATCATCAACGGCAGTCTCAAACGGCAGTCAATCTCTCGCAGTCAGACTCCGGTCAACTCCGGTCAGTGGGTTCTGGCGGAAACCTTGTTATACTGCAATAGTGCAACACAGGTGACTAGGCCACGTGACTATTTCTGTGACGGACGCGCAGGGACGTCTTGTTTGTCTGAATGCTCCCCGTGACTGAGAGAGAGAGCCCGCCTCGTGTCCTCTCAAGGCGTTAGCTTAGGCCTACGTGACATATTTTCCGCCTAACTAATAACTCCTTGGGACACCCATAACATTATTCAGACTGATAAACGATCTATAATAATTTCAAATTCAATAATAGTCCCTTAACTTCATGAATCGCATCATTATTAATTCGGCAAATTACATTTAATATCATATAGGCCTAGTTCCACAAACTCTCGCTATGTGCAGGGAGCGCTCTCTTCCCTCAGACGACCTTGAACGCTCAGTATCGCTAATGGCGGGGCATTTGAAATTACTCTGAAATTTCTGAATATTACATATACATATATATATACATATATATATATATACATATATATATATACATATATACATATATATATATATATATATATATATATATATATATATATATATATATATATATATATATATATATATATATATATATATATATATATATATATATACATACATATATATATACATA
>NW_024716898.1:0-21110 GCF_018991925.1 Homarus americanus | reverse complement strand
CACTCCCAGGTACACCTCGACACTCCCAGGTACACTTCTCACCTCCCAGGTACACCTCCGACACTCCCAGGTACACCGCCGTCACTCCCAGGTACACCTCTGGCCTCCCATTCTGCTTGACACTCCCAGGTACTCCCCTGCATTCCCTGGTACATCCTCCCAGCCTCCAGGTACACCATGACACTGCCAGGTACACCTCCTACACTCCCAGGTACACCTCCGACACTCCCAGGTACACTTCTCGCCTCCCAGGTACACCTCTGACACTCCCAGGTACACCTCCGACACTGCTGTGCCTCTGACACTCAAGGTACACCTCTGACACTCCCAGGTACACCTCTGACATTCCCAAGTACTCACTGACATTCCTGGTACACCTCTGACACTCCCAGGTACACGTCCGACACTCCCATGCACCTCTGACACTCCCAGGTACATCTCTGACACTCCCAGGTACCTCTGTCACTGCCAGGTACACCTCTGACAATCCCAGGTACTCCTGTGACACTCCCAGGTACACATCCGACACTCCCAGGTACATCTCTGACACTTCCAGGTACATCTTGCTCCCAGGTACACCTCTGACACTCCTAGGTCTCCTCTGTCACTCCCTGATACACCTCTAAGACTCTCATTGTGCACCTTCAGCTGCTCCCAGGTACACCGCCCAGCACTGCCAGGTACACCTCAGACACTCCCAGGTACACTTCAGACACTCCAAGGTGCACCTCTGGCCTCTCCCAAGTGCACCTCTGACCTTCCCTAGGCACACCTCTGACACTCCCAGGTATTCCTCAGACACTCCCAGGTACACCTCCGACACTCCCAGATACACCTCCAGACCTCCCAGGTACACTTCTCCCTCCCAGGTACACCTCCGACCTCCCAGGAACACCGCTGCCTCCCAGGTACCTCTGACACTCCCAGGTACCCCCTGGACACTCCCAGGTACTCCTCTGAAACTCCCAGGTACACCTTTGACACTCCCAGGTACACCTCTGGCCTCCCAGGTACCTCTGACACTCCAGGTACCTCTGACACTCCCTGGTGCTCACCCCAGCACTCCTGGTACACCCAACACTCACAGGTACACCTCTGACCTCCCAGGTACACCCAGACTCTCCCAGGTACACGTCTCACACTCTAGGTACACCTCTGAAACTCCTAGGTACTCCTCTGTCACTCCCTAGCCATCTCTACTCTCAGGTACACCGCCCAACACTCCCAGGTACACCGCGACACTGCCAGGTACACCTCCAGACACTGCCAGGTACACCTCAGACACTGAGCACACCTCAGACACTCCCAGGTACACCTCAGAGACAATCCAAAGAGCACCTCTGACACTCCCAGTGCACCTCTGACCTCCCAGGCACACCTCTGACACTCCCAGGTACACCTCAGACACTCCCTGGGTACACCGCTGACACTGCCAGGTACCTCCAGACACTGCCAGGCACACCTGAGACACTCCCAGGTACCTCAGACACTCCAAGAGCACCTCTGACACTCCCAAGTGCACCGCTGACTCTCCAGACACCGCTCACCAGATACACTCAGGACACTGCCAGGTACACCTAAGACCTCCCAGGTACACCTCCGACACTCCCAGGTACACCTCGGCCTCCCAGGACCTCTGTCACTCCAGGTACACCTCTGACACTCAGAGTTCCTCTGACACTCCCAGGTACCTCCGACATTCCAGGTACACCTCCGACACTCCCAGGTACCTTCTTTCACCCCAGGTACACCTCTGACACTCCCAAGTACCTCCAGAAACTCCCTGGTACACTTCTTACACTCCCAGGTACCTCCGACACTCCCAGGTACCTTCTTACACCCAGGTACACTTCTCACCTCCCAGGTACACCTCCGACCTCCCAGGTATACCTCTGACACTCCCAGGTACACCTCGCCTCCAAGGTACCTCCTGACACTCCCAGGTACTCCCAGCACTCCCAGTGCTCCACTGACATTCCCTGGTACGCCTCTGACACTCTCCCAGGTACACGCTGACACTGCCAGGTACACCTCCGACACTCTGGTACACCTTCGACCTCCCAGGTACACTTATTACACTCCCAGGTACACCTCTCACACTCTCAAGTGCACCTCTCACACTCCCAGGTTCACTTCTCACACGCCCAGGTACACCTCCGACTCTCCCAGGTATGCCTCTGACATTCCCAGGTACCTCTGACACTCCAGGTACCTCCGACCTCCCAGGTACTCCTTGACACTCCCAGGTACTCCACTGACATTCCTGGTACTCCTCCCAGGTACACGCTCACGCTGCCAGGTACACCTCCGACACTCTGGTACACCTTCGACACTCCCAGGTACATTTCTTACTCCCAGGTACGCCTCTCACACTCTCAGGTACACCTCTCACTCCCAGGTACACCTCTCTGACACTCCAAGCACACCTCTCACACTCCTATGTCACCTCTCAGCACTCCCAGGTACTCCTGACATTCCTGGTACACCTCTGACACTCCCAGGTACACCTCCGAGCCTCCCAGGTACACCTCTGACCTCCCAGTACATCTCTGACCTCCAGGTACTCCTGACACTCCCTGCTACCCCTGACACTCACAGGTACACCTCTGACACTCTCAGGTACTCCCTTGACACTCCCAGGTACTCCACTGACATTCCCTGGTACACCTCTGACACTCCCAGGTACACCTCTGACACTCCCCGTTACACCTCTGACACTCCCAGGTACTCCTGACACTCCCTGGCACACCCCTGACACTCCCATGTACACCGCTGACACTGCCAGGTACACCTCAGACACTGCCAGGTACACCTGAGACACTGCCAGGTACACCTCAGACACTCCCAGGTACACCTCAGACACTCCAAGGCACCTCTGGCCTCCCAAGTGCACCTCTGACCTCCAAGCACCTCTGACACTCCAGGTACACCTCTGACACTCCCAAGTACACCTCCGAAATTCCTGGTACACTTCTTACACTCCCAGGTACACCTCAGACACTGCCAGGTACACCTCAGACACTCCCAGGTACACCTCTGACCTCCAGTACACCTCTGACCTCCCGGTACACCTCGAAATTCCTGGTACTCTTACACTCCCAGGTATGCCTCATACCTCCCAGGTACACCTCAGACACTCCCAGGTACATCTGACACTCCCAGGTACTCACCTGACATTCCTGGTACACCTCTGACCTCCCAGGTACACCGCTGACACTGCCAGGTACACCTCCGACACAGGTACACCTCCGACACTCCCAGATACACCTCCGACACTCCCAGGTACACTTCTCACACTCCCAGGTACACCTCCGACACTCCCAGGAACACCGCTGACACTCCCTAGGTACACCTCTGACACTCCCAGGTACACCTCCGACACTCTCAGGTACACCTTCGACACTCCCAGGTACACTTCTCACACTCCCAGGTACACCTCTCACACTCCCAGGTACACCTCTCACACTCCCAGGTACACCTCTGACACTCCAAGGCACACCTCTGACACTCTATGTACACCTCTGACACTTCAGGTACTCCACTGACATTCCCTGGTACACCTCTGACACTCCCAGGTACACCTCTGACACTCCCAGGTACACCTCTGACCTCCAGTTACACCTCCTGACACTCCCAGGTACTCCACTGACACTCCTGGCTTTCAGCCTCCGACCTCCCAGGTACATCTGACACTCCCAGGTACACCTCTGACACTCCCAGGTACCGCTCACACTCCCAGGTACACCACCCAGCTTGCTGCAGGTACACCTCAGACACTGCCAGGTACACCTGAGACACTGCCAGGTACACCTCAGACACTCCCAGGTACACCTCAGACACTCCAAGAGCACCTCTGACACTCCCATGCCTCAGACACTCCCAGGTACCTCCGGCCTCCAGGCACCTCTGACACTCCCAGGTACACTTCTTACACTCCCAGGTACACCTCCGACAATCCTGGTACACCTCCCAACCTCCCAGGTACACCTCCTCCCAGGTACACGCACTCCCAGGTACTCCACTGACATTCCCTGGTACACCTCTGACACTCCCAGGTACGTCCGCCTCCCACACTTCCTCTGACCTCCCAGGTACACCTCTGACCTCCCAGGTACTTTGACACTCCCAGGTACACCTCCTGGCCTCCCAGATACACCTCTGACACTCCCAGGTACACCTTTGACCTCCAGGTACTCCTGACATTCCTTGGTACACCTCTGACACTCCCAGGTACACCTCTGACATTGCCAGGTACACCTCCGACACTCCCAGGTACACCTCGACACTCCCAGGTACACTTCTCACACTCCCAAGTACCTCCGACACTCCCAGGTACCTCTGACACTCCCAGGTACACCTCTGCACTCCCAGCCTCAGCACTCGGTGCCTCTGACACTCCCAAGTACTCCTGACATTCCCTGGTACACCTCTGACACTCCCGTAGACGTTCTGACACTCCAGATACACCTCTGAGATCCCAGGTACATCTCTGACCTCCCAGGTACACGTCTGGCTGCCTGGTACCTCTGATAATCCCAGGTACTCCTGTGACCTCCCAGGTACACCTCCGACACTCCCAGGTACTTCCTGACCTCCCAGGTACACCTCCGATATTCCCAGGTACCTTACGATATTCCCAGGTACACTCTGACTCTCCCAGGTACATCTCTGACACTCCCAGGTACCTCTGACACTCCTAGGTACACCTCTGACACTCTGGTACACCTCTACTCCCAGGTACCTCTGACTCCCAGGTACACCTGTCAATCCGTGCTCCTTTGTCACTCCCTGATACACCTCTGACACTCCCAGGTGCACCGCCCAACACTCCCAGGTACACCGCTGACACTGCCAGTTATACCTCAGACACTGCCAGGTACACCTCTGACACTCCCAGGTACATCTCTGACACTCCCAGGTACACGTCTGGCACTGCCAGGTACACCTCTGATAATCCCAGGTACTCCTGTGACACTCCCAGGTACACCTCCGACACTCCCAGGTACACCTCTGACACTCCCAGGTACACCTCCGTGTTCCCAGGTACATGATATTCCCAGGTACACCTCTGACACTCCCAGGTACATCCTCCCACCTCCCAGGTACACCTCCCGACACTCCCTGGGTGCACCTCTGACACTCCAGGTACCTCCTAACCTCCCAGGTACACCTCTGACACTCCCAGGTACACCTCTGACAATCCTAGGTACTCCTTGTCACTCCCTGATACACCTCCTAACACTCCCAGGTGCACCGCTTTAACCTCCCAGGTACACCCAGACACTGCCAGTTATACCTCAACACTGCCAGGTGCCTCAGACACTCCCAGGTACACCTCACACACTCCCAGGTGCACCGCTTAGCACTCCCAGGTACACCTCTGACACTCAAGTGCACCTCTGGCCTCTGAGTACACCTCCGACACTCCCAGGTACACCGCCGACACGCTTGGTGCACTTCTCCACCTCCCAGGTACACCTCCAAACACTCCCAGGTACACCGCCGTCACTGCCAGGTACACCTCTGGCTACTCCATGTTCACCTTTGACACTCCCAGGTACTCACTGACATTCCCTGGCTTTGCTGCTCCGGTACCTTCTGACACTGCCAGGTCACCTCCTACCTCCCAGGTACACCTCCATGCTCCCAGGTGCACTTCTCATCTCCCAGGTACACCTCTGACCTCCCAGGTACACCTCTGACACTAGCTGGTACACCTCCTGACACTCCAAGGTACACCTCCTGACACTCCCAGGTACACCTCTGGCTTCCCAAGTACTCCACTGACATTCCCTGGTACACCTCTGACACTCCCAGGTACACGTCCAACGCTCCCGCCACACCTCACTCCCAGGTACATCTCTCTAACACTCCCAGGTACACCTCTGTCACTGCCAGGTACACCTCCTGACAATCCCAGGTCACTTCTGTGACACTCCCAGGTACACCTCCGACACTAACAGGTACACCTCTGACACTCCAGGTACACCTCTGACACTCCCAGTACCTCTGACATTCAAGTGCTCTGTTCCCTGGTACCTCCTGACACTCCCAGGTACACGTCCAACCTCCCAATACACCTCTGACACTCCCAGGTACATCTCTGCCTCCCAGGTACACCTCTGTCTGCCAGGTACACCTCTGACAATCCCGTGCTTCTGACACTCCCAGGTGCATCGACACTCCCAGGTACATCTCAACACTTCAGGTACATCTCTGCACTCAGGTCAACCTCCTGGGCCTCCTCCTTGTTGCACCGCTGGCTGCTCAGGTACACCCGCTGCTGCAGGTACTCAGACCTCCCAGGTACCTCAGGCACTCCAGGTGCCTCTGGCTCTCCCAAGTGCACCTCTGCCCTCCTAGGCACACCTCCCGACCTCCCAGGTATTCCTCAGACACTCCCAGGTACACCCCGACACTCCCAGATACACCTCCAGGCCTCCCAGGTACACTTCTCCTCCCAGGTACACCTCCGACACTCCCAGGACCTGCCCCAGCCCTGGTACCTCTGACACTCCCAGGTACCTTTGACCTCCCAGGTGCTCCTCTGGAAACTCCCAGGTACACGCAGCCTCAGGTGCACCTCCTGACCTCCCAGGTACACCTCTGACACTCCCAGGTACCTCTGACCTCCTGGTACTCCACTGGCACTCTGGTACACCCCTGACACTCACAGGTACACCTCTGACACTCAGAGTACCCCAGAGCACTCCCAGGTACCGTCTCACACCCTGGTACCTCTGGCTCTAAGTTACTCCTCTGTCCTCCCTGATACATCTCTAACACTCTCAGGTACACCGCTGGCACTCCCAGGTACACTGCTGACACTGCAGGCCACCTCAGGCCCTGCCAGGTACACCTCGAACACTGAGCACACCTCAGACACTCCCAGTACACTCAGACACTCCAAAAGCACCTCTGGCCTCCCAGGCACCTCCCAGCACTCCCAGGTACACCTCAGACACTCCTGGGTACACCTGACACTGCCAGGTACACCTCAGACACTGCAAGCACACCTCAGGCATCCCAGGTACACCTCAGACACTCAAGCACCTCCTGAGCTCCCAGTGCACCATGACCTCCAAGTACACCGCTGAGCTGCCAGATCACCTCAGACACTCCAGGGTACACCTCAGACACTGGGTGCACTTCAGACCTCCCAGGTACACCTCAGGACCTCCAGGTGCACCTCTGAGCACTCGTGCACCTCTGACCCTCCTAGGCACACCTCTACACTCCCAGGTATTCCTCAGACACTCCCAGGAACACCTCCGACACTCCCAGATACCTCCGACACTCCCAGGTACCTTCTCACACTCCCAGGTACACCTCGACCTCCCAGGAACACCGCCTGACACTCCCAGGTACACCTCCTGACACTCCCAGGTACACCTCTGACACTCCTGAGGTATTCCTGTGACTCCCAGGTACACCTCCGACATTCCCAGGTACACCTCCGACACTCCCAGGTACACTTCTTTCACCCCAGGTACACCTCTGACCTCCCAAGTACACCTCTGACACTCCCAGGTATTCCTGTGACACTCCCAGGTACACCTCCACGCTCCCAGGTATACTCTGGCCTCCCAGGTACCTCCGACACTCCAAGGTACCTCCCAGCTGCTCCCAGGTACCGCCAACCTCCCAGGTACTCACTGACATTCCTGGTACACTCCCAACTTGCTCCCCATGTACACGCAGCACTGCCAGGTACCTCCGACATCTCAGTGCCTTGACACTCCCAGGTACACTTCTCACACTCCCAGGTACCTCCGACACTCCCAGGTACTCCTCTGAACTCCCAGGTACACCTCCGACACTCCAAGGTACACCTCTGCCTCCCAAAGGCCTCCCTTGACCTCCTGAGCCTCACATTTCCTGTTTTGTCTTCAGCACTGCCAGTACAGCTCAAACTTACTCTCAGGTACACCTTGACCTCCCAGGTGCACTTCTCACTCCCAGGTACACCTCTCCTCCCAGGTACCTTCCTCCCAGGTACACCTCTCACACTCAGCCACCTCAGCCTCCTGTACACCTCTGACCTCCCAGGCCACTGACATTCCTGGTACACCTCAGCCTCCCAGGTACTCTGCTCTCCCAGGTACCTCTGACATTCCCAGGTACATAGACACTCTCAGGTACACATTGACATTCCCAGGTACACCTCTGATGCTCCCAAGTGCACCTCTGGCTCTCCCAGGTACACCTCCGGCACTCCAGGTACACCTCCGACACTACCAGGTACACTTCTTACACTCCCAGGTGCACCTCCGACAATCCAGGTACCTCCTGACACTCCCAGGTACACCTCCGACCTCCCAGGTAGCTTGCAGCACTCCGTGCTCCACCTGACATTCCCTGTTACACCTCTGTGCTCCCGAGTACCGTCCGGCCTCCCCTTACACCTCTGACAATCCCAGGTTCAACCTCCCAGTTTGCTTTGGCCTCCCACCTGCCTCCCAGGTACCTCCTTGTCTCACAGGTACACTCTGGCACTCATGCACCCAAACCTCCCAGGTGCACTTCTCACACTCCCTGATGCACCTCCCAGCACTCCCGACACCTCTAACACTCCCAGGTGCCTCTGTGCTCCCAGGTGCACCTCTAACAATCGTGCTCCTTTGTCACTCCTGATACACCTCTGCCTCCCAGGTGCATGGCTGGCTTCCCAGTGCCTGACACTGCCAGTTACACCTCAGACACTGCCAGGTACACCTCAGACATTGCCAGGTACACCTCCAGACACTCCCAGGTACACCTCACACTCCCAGTGCACCGCTGGCACTCAGGTGCACACCTCCTGACACTCCCGTGCACCTCTGACACTCCCAGGTACACCTCCGACACTCCCAGGTACACCGCCATGCCCAGGTACACTTATCACACTCCCAGGTATCTCCGGCCTCCCAGGTACACCTCCGTCACTCCCAGGTACACCTCTGGCACTCCCATGTGCACCTTGACACTCCCAGGTACTCCACTGACATTCCCTGGTACACCTCTGACACTCCCAGGTACACATGCTACTTGCCAGGTGCACCTCCTACACTCCCAGGTACACCTCCGACGCTCCCAGGTACACTTCTCATACTCCCAGGTACACCTCTGACCTCCCAGGTACACCTCTGACACTAACAGGTACCTCTGACACTCCAGGTACCCTCTGACACTCCCAGGTACACCTCTGGCAATCCCAAGTTCTCCACTGACATTCCTGGTACACCTCTGACCTCCCAGGTACACGTCCGACACTCCCACATACACCTCTGACACTCCCAGGTACATCTCTGGCCTCCCAGTCCACCCAGCACTGCAAGTACACCTCTGACAATCCCAGGTACTCCTGTGACACTCCCAGGTACACATCAACCTCCCAGGTACATCTTGCCTTCCAGGTACATCTCCGACACTCCCAGGTACCTCTCAGCCTCCTAGGTGCTCCTTTGTCCTCCTATACACCTCTAAGACTCTCATGTTGCACGCTTACACTCCCAGTACCTTCTCACTCCCAGAGTACACCTCCGGCTCCCAAACTCTGACACTCCAGGTACACCTCTGACCTCCCAGGTACACCTCTGAGCACTCACAGGTATTCCTCTGACACTCCCGTACACCTCCGACATTCCCAGGTACACCTCCGACCTCCCAGTGCTTCCCCCAGGTACACCTCTGACACTCCCAGTGCACCTCCAGGCTCCTGTTGCACTTCTTACACTCCCAGGTACACCTCCGACACTCCCAGGTGCACTTCTTACACTCCAGGTGCACTTCTCACACTCCCAGGTACCTCCGGCCTCCCAGGTGCACCTCTGTGCTCCCAGGTACCTCCGACACTCCAAGGTACACCTCTGGCCTCCCAGGTACTCCCTCAACACTCCCAGGTACTCTCCAGCATTCCCTGGTACACCTCTGACACTCCCAGGTACCGCTGACTGTCCGTACACCTCCGACACTCTCAGGTACCTTGACACTCCCAGGCCTCCCACAACATTCCCTGGTACACCTCCTAACATTCCCAGGTACCCTCTGGCCTCCCAGTACCTCTGACCTCCCAGTTACACCTCAGCCTCCGTGCTCACCAGCACTCCTGGCACCTGACACTCCCAGGTACACCTCTGACCTCCCAGGTGACCTCTGACAATCCAGGTACACCTCTACTCCCAGGTCACGCTCACACTCCCAGGTACCTCTCACACTCCCAGGTACCTATGACACTCCAGGCACCTCTGACACTCTATCTTACTCAGCCTCCCAGGTACTCCACTGACATTCCTGTTTCACCTCTGGCCTCCCAGGTACCCTCTGGCCTCCCAGGTACACCTCTGGCCTCCCAGTTACACCTCGACACTCCCAGGTACTCCACTGACACTCCCTAGCACACCCCAACACTCACAGGTACACCTCTCAACTTCAGGTACCTCTGACACTCCCAGGTACCTCTAACAATCCCAGGTACACGCTCACACTCCCAGGCCCAGCACTGCAAGTACCTCAGACACTGCCAGGTACACCTCAGGCACTGGTACCTCAGGCACTCCCAGGTACACTCAGACACACCAGGAGCACCTCTGCCTCCCAGTGCCTCAGCACTCCCACACCTCCGAGCACTCCCAGGTATGCCTCTGGCCCCAGGTAGCCTCCCGACACTCAGAGTACACCTCTGACACTCCCATGTGCTCCTTCAGCACTCCCAGGTGCTCACCCCAGCATTCCTGGTACACCTCTGACCTCCCAGGTACACCTCAGACACTGCCAGTTATACCTCAGACACTGCCAGGTACACCTCAGACACTCCCAGGTACACCTCAGGCACTCCAGGTGCACCTCTCACTCCCAAGTGCACCTGTACACATCCAGGCACACCTCCTAGCACTCCCAGGTCACCTCAGACACTCTCAGGTACACCGCCCAGCATTCCCAGTGCACCTCTGACACTCCCAAGTACACCTCTGGCTCCCAGGTACACCTCCGACACTCCCAGGCCTCCGCACTCCCAGGTACACTTCTTACACTCAGGTACACTCCGATCACGGGTACACCTCTGGCACTCCCAGGTACACCTCTGGCCTCCCAGAGGACACCTTTGACCTCCCAGGTACTCCACTGACATTCCCTGGTTCCCTCTGTGCTCCCAGGTACCGTCCGGCCTCCCTTACACCTCAGCACTCCCAGGTGCCTCTGCCTCCCAGGCTTTTGCCCAGCCTCCCAGGTACACCTCCCCAGCCTCCCAGGTACACCTCTGACCTCCCAGGTTGCCTTTGACACTCCCAGGTACTCACTTTGATTTTTCAGCCTCCAGGTACACATTGTTCAGTGCCCACCTCCGACCTCCCAGGTACACCTCCGTGCTCCCAGGTTCACTTCTCACACTCCCAGGTACACCTCCGACAATCTGGGTACACCTCCTGACCTCCCAGGTACACCTCTGACACTCCAGGTACACCTCTGCCTCCCAGGTACCTCTGCACTCCCGTGCTCCTGACATTCCCTGGTACACCTCTGACACTCCCACGTGAGCGTCCGCGCTCCCAGATACACCTCTGACCTCCCAGGTACATCTCTGAGCCTCCCAGGTACACGTCTGCTCTGCCAATGCACCTCTGATAATCCCAGGTACTCCTGTGACACTCCCAGGTACACCTCCCACTCCCAGGTACACCTCCTCGCCTCCCAGGTACCTCCGGTTTTCCCAGGTACACTTGATATTCCCAGGTACACCTCTGACACTCCCAGGTACATCTCTGACTTCTCCAGGTACACCTCCTGACCTCCTGGGTGCACCTCTGACACTCTGGGTACACCTCCTGACACTCCCAGGTACACCCTGAGCCTCCCAGGTACACCATAAACAATCCTAGGTACTCCTTTGTCACTCCCTGATACACCTCTGCCTCCCAGGTGCACCATGACTCCCAGTACACTTCAGCACTGCCAGTTACACCTCACACTGCAGGTACACCTCCAGCACTGCCAGGTACACCTCAGACACTCCCAGGTGCACCTCACACACTCCCAGGTGCACCCTTGCTCCCAGTACACCTCTGACACTCCCAAGTACACCTCTGACACTCACAGGTACACCTCCGACACTCCCAGGTACATCGCCATTGCCCAGTACACTTCTCCTCCCAGGTATACCTCCGACACTCCCAGGTACACCTCTGACACTCCCAGGTACACCTCCGATATTCCCAGGTACACTTACGATATTCCCAGGTACACCTCTGGCCTCCCAGGTCATCTCTGACACTCCCAGGTACCTCTGACCTCCTAGATTACCTCTCTGACACTCACAGGTACACCTCTAACAATCCCAGGTACACCTCTGACACTCCCAGGTGCACCTCTAACAATCCTGGGTACTCCTTTGTCACTCCCTGATGCCTCTAACCTCCCAGGTGCATGGCTGACACTCCCAGGTAGCTTCAACACTGCCAGTACACCTCAGGCACTGCCAGGTACACCTCAGACATTGCCAGGTACCTCAGACACTCCCAGGCCTCACACACTCCCAGGTACTGCTGACTCCCAGGTACACCTCTGACACTCCCAAGTACACCTCCCAGCACTCACAGGTACACCTCCGGCCTCCCAGGTACACCGCCATGCAGGCACACTTATCACCTCCCAGGTATGCCTCCGGCCTCCCAGGTACCCGCCGTCACTCCCAGGTACACCTCTGACCTCCCATGTGCACCTTTGACACTCCCAGGTACTCCTCAGCATTCCCTGGTACACCTCTGACTCCCAGGTACACCGCTGACACTGCCAGGTACCTCCTGCCTCCCAGGTACACCTCCGACACTCCAGGTACACTTCTCCTTCTCCAGGTACCTCCTGACCTCCCAGGTACACCTCTGACACTAACATGGTACCACTCTGACACTCCAAGGTACACCTCTGACACTCCCAGGTACACCTCTGACAATCCCAGTTCTCACCTGACATTCCTGGTACACCTCTGACACTCCAGGTACGTCCGGCCTCCCACTCCTCTGACCTCCCAGGTACATCTCTGACACTCCCAGGTCCCTACCTGACACTGCCAGGTCACACCTCTGACAATCCCAGGTGCTCCTGTGACACTCCCAGTACACATCCGGCACTCCCAGGTACATCTTGACACTTCAGGTACATCTCTGGCCTCCCAGGTACACCTCTGACACTCCTAGGTACTCCTTGTCACTCCCTAATACACCTCTAAGACTCTCATTGTGCCCATGGCTTCTCCCAGGTGCCTTCTCACACTCCCAGGTACACCTCCGGCTTGCTCCCAGACACCGCCCAGCCTCCCAGGTACACCTCTGACACTCCCAGGTACCTCTGACACTCACAGGTATTCCTCTGAGCACTCCCACGTGCACCTCCGACATTCCGGTACACCTCCATTGCTCCCAGGTACCTTCTTTCACCCCAGGTACACCTCTGACCTCCCAAGTACACCTCCAGCTCCTGGTACACTTCTTACCTCCCAGGTACACCTCCGGCTTACTCCCAGGTACACTTCTTACACTCCCACCTTCTCCTCCCAGGTACCTCCACGACACTCCCAGGTATGCTCTGACACTCCCAGGTCACCTCCGACACTCCAAGGTACACCTCTGACACTCCCAGGTACTCCTCCAGCACTCCCAGGTACTCACTGACATTCCTGGTACACTCTGACACTCCAGGTACACCGCTGACACTGTCAGGTACACCTCCGACTCTCTCAGGTACACCTTTGACACTCCCAGGTACTCCACTGACATTCCTGGTACACCTCTGACATTCCCGGTACACCTCTGACACTCCCAGGTACACCTCTGGCACTCCCAGTTACACCTCTGACACTCCCAGGTACTCCACTGACACTCCTGGCACCCCCTGCACTCCTGGGTGCACCTCCTGACACTCCCAGGTACACCTCTGACAATCCCAGGTACCCTCCTAACACTCCCAGGTACACCGCTCACACTCCCAGGTACACCTCTCCACCTCCCAGGTACCCTGCACTCCAAAGCACACCTCTGACACTCCTATGTCACACCTCTGACCTCCCAGGTACTCACTGACATTCCTGGTACACCTCTGGCCTCCCAGGTACACCTCTGACCTCCCAGGTACACCTCTGACCTCCCAGTTACACCTCTCACTCCCAGGTACTCCCCTGGCACTCCCTGGCACACCCCTGACACTCACAGGTACACCTCTGACCTCCAGTGCACCTCTGACACTCCCAGGTACACCTCTAACAATCCCAGGTACACCGCTCACACTCCCAGGTACACCGCCTGACACTGCCAGGTACACCTCAGACACTGCCAGGTACCTCAGACACTGCCAGTGCACCTCAGACACTCCCAGGTACCTCAGACACACCAAGGCACCTCTGACACTCCCAAGTGCACCTCTGACACTCCCAGGTACACCTCCGACACTCCCAGGTATGCCTCTGACACTCCCAGGTAAACCTCCGACACTCAGTACACCTCTGCCTCCCATGTGCTCCTTGACATCCAGGTACTCCACTGAGCATTCCCTGGTACACCTCTGAACACTCCCGTTACACCTCAGCACTGCAGTTATGCATAGACACTGCCAGGTACACCTCAGACACTCCCAGGTACACCTCAGACACTCCAAGGTGCACCTCTCCACACTCCCAAGTGCACCTGAACACATCCAGGCACACCTCTGACCTCAGGTACACCTCAGACACTCTCAGGTACACCATGTTCCCAGGTACCTGACACTCCCAAGTACACCTCTGACACTCCCAGGTACACCTCCGACACTCCCAGGCCTCCGACACTCCCAGGTACCACTTCTTACACTCCCAGGTACAAACAGTCACAGGTACACCTCTGCACTCCCAGGTACACCTCTGACACTCCCAGGTACCTTTGACACTCCCAGGTACTCCACTGACATTCCCTGGTACACCTCTGACACTCCCAGGTACACGTCCGACCTCCCACATACCTCTTAACCTCCCAGGTACTCCAGGTACTCCACTGACATTCCTGGTACACCTCCTGACACTCCCAGGTACACCGTGACATTGCCAGGTACACCTCCGACTCCAGGTACACCTCCGATACTCCCAGGTACCTTCTCACACTCCCAGGTACACCTCCGACACTCACAGGTACCCTCTGGCCTCCCAGGTACACCTCTGACACTCCAAGGTACACCTCTGACCTCCCAGGTACCTCTAACACTCCCAAGTATCCACTGACATTCCCTGGTGCACCTCTGACACTCCCACGTAGACGTCCGACCTCCCAGATACCTCTGCACTCCAGGTTCTCTGACACTCCCAGGTACGTCTGCTGCCAGGCCCTCTGATAACACTCCCAGGTACCTCCGAACCTCCCATGTTCACCTTTGACACTCCCAGGTACTCCACTGACATTCCTGGTACACCTCTGACCTCCCAGGTACACCGCCAGCCTGCCAGGTACACCTCCCTACACTCCCAGGTACACCTCCGACACTCCCAGGTACACTTCTCATACTCCCAGGTACACCTCTGACCTCCCAGGTACACCCTGACACTCCCAGGTACACCTCTGCTCCCAGGTACCCTCTCTACACTCCCAGGTACACCGCTCACCTGCCAGGTACACCTCCAGACACTGCCAGGCCACATCTGCCCGACCTCCCAGGTACACCTCTGACACTCCCAGGTACCTTGACACTCCCAGGTACACCTCTGACCTCCCAGATACACCTCTGACACTCCCAGGTACACCTTTGACACTCCCAGGTACTCCACTGACATTCCTTGGTACACCTCTGACACTCCCAGGTACACCGTGACATTGCCAGGTACACCTCCGACCTCCCAGGTACACCTCCGACACTCCCAGGTGCCACTTCTCACACTCCCAGGTACACCTCCGACACTCACAGGTACCTCTGACACTCCCAGGTACACCTCTGACACTCCAAGGTACACCTCTGACCTCCCAGGTACACCTCTGACACTCCCAAGTACTCACTGACATTCCCTGATTCCTCTGACACTCCCACGTAGACGTCCGACACTCCCAGATACCTCTGAACCTCCCAGGTACATCTCTGACCTCCCAGGTACACGTCTGGCACTGCCAGGCACACCTCTGATAATCCCAGGTACTCCTTGACCCCTCAGGTACACCTCCGACACTCCCAGGTACACCTCTGACACTCCCAGGTACACCTCCGATATTCCCAGGTACACTTACGATATTCCCAGGTACACCTCTGACACTCCCAGGTACATCTCTGACACTCCCAGGTACACCTCTGACACTCCTAGGTACACCTCTGACACTCACAGGTACCTCCTATGCTGCTCCCAGGTACACCTCTGACACTCCCAGGTACACCTCTAACAATCCTAGGTACTCTTTGTCACTCCTGATACACCTCTGACACTCCCAGGTGCACCGCTTGACACTCCCAGGTACACCGCCAACACTGCCAGTTATACCTCCAGACACTGCCAGGTACACCTCTGACCTCCCAGGTACATCTCTGACCTCCCAAGGTACGTCTGGCACTGCCAGGTCACCTCTGATACTCCCAGGTACTCTGTGACCTCCCAGGTACCTCCGACACTCCAGGTACACCTCTGACCTCCCAGGTACACCTCCGATATTCCCAGGTACCACTTACGATATTCCCAGGTACACCTCTGACACTCCCAGGTACATCTGTTGCTCCCAGTACACCTCTGACACTCCTAGGTTACCTCTGACACTCCCGGGTACACCTCTAACGCTCCCAGGTATCTCTGTCACTCCCAGGTACACCTCTAACTATCTAGGTACTCTTTGTCACTCTGATTACCTCTGACACTCCCAGGTGCACCTTACTCCAGTTACCATGACACCAGTGTCTCAGACACTGCCAGGTACACCTCAGACACTCCCAGGTACACCTCACACACTCCCAGGTGCAGCTAACTCCCAGGTACACCTCTGGCCTCCCAAGTACCTCTGACACTCCTGGTACACCTCCGACACTCCCAGGTACCACGCCCAGGTGCACTTCTCACACTCCCAGGTGCACCTCCGACACTCCCAGGTACACCGCCGTCACTCCAGGTACACCTCTGACACTCCCATGTTCACCTTTGACACTCCCAGGTACTCCACTGACATTCCTAATTTTGCTTCGGCACTCCCAGGTACACCTTGTGCTGCCAGGTACACCTCCACTCCCAGGTACACCTCGACACTCCTCACTTACCTCTAAGACTCTCATGTTGCTGCTGACCTCCCAGGTACACCTTGACACTGCCAGGTACACCTCAGACACTCCCAGGTACCTCAGACACTCCAAGGTGCACCTCTGACTCTCCCAAGTGCCTCTGACCCTCCTAGGCACCTCTGACACTCCCAGGTATTCTCAGACACTCCCAGGTACCTCCGGCTCCCAGATCACCTCCAGACCTCCCAGTTGCCTTCTCACCTCCCAGGTACACCTCCTGACACTCCCAGGTACTGACACTCCCAGGTGCTCTCTGAAACTCCGGGCCACACGTGCTCCCAGGTACCTCTGACACTCCCAGGTACACCTCTGACACTCCCAGGTACACCTCTGACACTCCCTGGTTCTCACCCCCAGCCTCCCTGGCACCTGACACTCACCATGTTACCTCTGAGCACTCACAGGTACCCCCAGACACTCCCAGGTACCGTCTCACACTCCTAGGTACACCTCTGAAACTCCTAGGTACTCCTCTGTCCTCCTGATACACTCTCTAGCTCTCAGGTACACCACTGGCCTCCCAGGTACACTGCTGACACTGCCAGGTACACCTCAGACACTGCCAGGTACACCTCAGACACTGCCAGGCACCTCAGACACTCCCAGGTACACCTCAGACACTCCAAAGAGCACCTCTGACACTCCCAAGTGCACCTCTGACACTCCCAGGCACTCCTCTCCACCTCCCAGGTACACCTCAGACACTCCCAGGTACACCTGACACTGCCAGGTACACCTCCAGACACTGCCAGGCACACCTCAGAGACACTCCCAGGTACACCTCAGACACTCAAGAAGCACCTCTGACACTCCCAAGTGCACCATGACACTCAGGTACACCGCTGACACTGCCAGATACACCTCGGACACTGCCAGGTACACCTCGGGCACTGCCAGGTACCTCAGACACTCCCAGGTACACCTCAGACACTCCAGGTGCACCTCTGACACTCCCAAGCACACCTCTCTGACCCTCCTAGGCACACCTGACACTGCCAGGTGTTCCTCAGACACTCCAGGTACCTCCGACACTCCCAGATACACCTCCGCTCCCAGGTACACTTCTCCAACTCCCAGGTACACCTCCGACACTCCAGGAACACCTTGACACTCCCAGGTACACCTCTGCCTCCCAGGTACACCTCTGACACTCACAGGTATTCTGTGACACTCCCAGGTACACCTCCGACATTCCAGGTACACCTCCGACATCTCCAGGTACACTTCTTTCACCCCAGGTACCTCTGACACTCCCACCTCCAGCTCCCTGGTACACTTCTTCCTCCCAGGTACACCTCCGACATCTGGTACCTTCTTACACCCAGGTGCACTTCTCACAGTCCCAGGTACACCTCCGACACTCAGGTATGCTCTGACACTCCCAGGTACACCTCCGACACTGCCAGTACACCTCTCAACGCCAGGTACTCGCCAGCACTCAGGTACTCACTGACATTCCCTGGTACACCTCTGGCACTCCCAGGTTCCGCCTGACACTGTCCAGTACACCTCCGACACTCTCAGGTACACCTTCGACACTCCAGGTACACTCTTGACACTCCCAGGTACCTCTCCACACTCCCAGGTACCTCCTCACACTCCCAGGTACAGCTCTGACCTCCAGCACACCTCTGACACTCTATATGCCTCTGACCTCCCAGGTACTCCACATTCCCTGGTACACCTCTGACCTCCCAGGTACATCTGACCTCCCAGGTACACCTCTGACCTCCCAGTGACACCTCCTGACCTCCCAGGTACTCACTGACTCCCTGGCACACCCCCACTCCCGGGTACACCTCTGACACTCCCAGGTACACCTCTGACACTCCCAGGTACACCTCTTGCCTCCCAGGTACACTCACACTCCCAGGTACACCGCTGACACTGCCAGGTACCTCAGACACTGCCAGGTACCTCAGCACAGACACTCCCAGGTACACCTCAGACACTCCCAGGCACCTGACACTCCCAAGTGCCTCCTGACACTCCAGGTGCACCTCCGACACTCCCAGGCCTCTGACTCTCCCAGGTACACCTCCGACACTCAGTTACACCTCTGACACTCCATGTACTCCCTTGACCTCCCAGGTACTCCACTGACATTCCTGGGTACCTCTGACACTGCCAGGTACACCTCAGACACTGCCAGGTACACCTCAGACACTGCCAGGTACACCTCAGACACTCCCAGGTCACCTCAGACACTCCAAGGTGCACCTCTCACACTCCCAAGTGCACCTACTTGACACATCCAGGCACACCTCTGACACTCCCAGGTACACCTCAGACCTCCTCAGGTACACCGCTGACATTCCCAGGTACACCTCTGACACTCCCAAAGCCTCTGACACTCCCAGGTACACCTCCGCACTCCCAGGTACACCTCCGACACTCCCAGGTACACTTCTTACACTCCCAGGCACCTCCGACAGTCTGGGGCCACGCCTCAGCACTCCCACACCTCCTGACACTGTCCAGGTACACCTCCGACACTCTCAGGTACACCTCCGATATTCCCAGGTACCCTTACGATGTTCCCAGGTACACCTCTGACACTCCAGGCACATCTCTGACACTCCCAGGTACACCTCTGACACTCCCTAGGTACACCTCTGACACTCACAGGTACACCTCCTAACCTCCCAGGTACACCTCTGGCCTCCCAGGTACACCTCCTAACAATCCTGGGTACTCCTTTGTCACTCCTGATACACCTCTGGCCTCCCAGGTGCACCGCTTGGCCTCCCAGGTACACCGCCCAGCACTGCCAGTTATACCTCAGGCACTGCCAGGTACACCTCACCTCCCAGGTACATCTCCCACTCCCAGGTACGTCTGCCTGCAGGCCCACCTCTGATAATCCCAGGTACTCCTGTGACTCCCAGTACCTCCGACACTCCCAGGTACACCTCCTGACACTCCCAGGTACACCTCCTTTCCCAGGTACCGCCACGATATTCCCAGGGTACACCTCTGACACTCCCAGGTACATCTCTGACACTCCCCGGTACACCTCTGACACTCCTAGGTACACCTCTGGCCTCAGGGTACACCTCTAACGCTCCCAGGTATACCTCTGTCACTCCCAGGTACACCTCTAACTATCCTAGGTACTCCTTTGTCACTCCCTGGTACCTCTGATACTCCCAGGTGCACTCCCACCATGACACTGCAGGTGCCTGAACACTGCCAGGTACACCTCAGACACTCCCAGGTACACCTCACTTCCCAGGTGCACCGCTAGCACTCCCAGGTACACACCTCTGACACTCCCAAGTACACCTCTGACACTCTCGGTACCTCCGACACTCCCAGGTACACCGCCGTCACGCCCAGGTACACTTCTCCACTCCCAGGTACACCTCCGACACTCCCAGGTACACCGCCGTCACTCCCAGGTACACCTCTGACACTCCCATGTTCACCTTTGACACTCCCAGGTACTCCACTGACATTCCCTGGTACACCTTTGACACTCCCAGGTACACCTTGCTGCCAGGTACACCTCCTACACTCCCAGGTACACCTCCGGCGCTCCCCTCCTTACCTCTAAGACTCTCTGTGTGCACCACTCCAGGTTGCACCGTGTGCCCCAAACACTGAGTACCTCAGACACTCCAGGTACCTCAGACACTCAAGGTGCACCTCTGACTCTCCCAAAGTGCACCTCTGACCTCCTAGGCACACCTCTGACACTCCCAGGTATTCCTCAGACTCTCCCAGGTACACCTCCAGCTCCCAGATGCCTCCCGAACCTCCCAGGTACACTTCTCCACACTCCCAGGTACCCTCCGACACTCCCAGGAACACCATGACACTCAGGTACACCTCTGACCTCCCAGGTACACCTTTGACACTCCCAGGTG
>NW_024716897.1:0-3680 GCF_018991925.1 Homarus americanus | reverse complement strand
TCTGGGTACTTTGGGTCACCTGGCCAGTATTAATGGTGTGTGTGTGTGTGTGTGTGTGTGTGTGTGTGTGTGTGTGTGTGTGTGTGTGTGTGTGTGTGTGTGTGTGTGTGTGTGTGTGTGTGTGTGTGTGTGTGTGTGTGTGTGTGTGTGTGTGTGTGTGTGTGTGTGTGTGTGTGTGTGTGTGTGTGTGTGTGTGTGTGTGTGTGTGTGTGTGTGTGTGTGTGTGTGTGTGTGTGTGTGTGTGTGTGTGTGTGTGTGTGTGTGTGTGTGTGTGTGTGTGTGTGTGTGTGTGTGTGTGTGTGTGTGTGTGTGTGTGTGTGTGTGTGTGTGTGTGTGTGTGTGTGTGTGTGTGTGTGTGTGTGTGTGTGTGTGTGTGTGTGTGTGTGTGTGTGTGTGTGTGTGTGTGTGTGTGTGTGTGTGTGTGTGTGTGTGTGTGTGTGTGTGTGTGTGTGTGTGTGGATTAACGGTTTATTAGAAAGGCTTGGCGTAGAAAATGAAAATATGATTACATAATATTTGGGGAATGGGTTACGAATTACAAATAATATACAAGTGACATAAGTGACACAAATAAGACATATAATAACTAGATGGGGATCAGCTCAAACTACAGTTCATTTCAGCATAGTGACAGTGTAGGGAGCAGTGTTTACTGGGAGTGAATACACTGATTTATTACATGTGTGTGTGTGTGTGTGTGTGTGTGTGTGTGTGTGTGTGTGTGGAGTTCTCAGCTTGTTTTTCCACCCTTTCAGCAACTATCAGACCCCTCCACCTCCTAGCAGTCCACAGTCCCCGCAGTCCTTCCATTCTTCTAGTAGTCCACAGTCCTCTAATTCCCAGCTGTCCTCAGTCCTTCCCACTTCCTAGCAATCCCAGCCCTTCCACCTCCTAGTAGTCCTTATTTACACGCAGTTCTCAAGTCCAACACTCATTCAGACAGCCTTCACCCCCTTCTCTCCACCCCTAGTTCTTAACCTCCCTCAGTTCCCCTCACTTTCAAATCCTATGCTCCCTTTCCCCACTCTCCTCCCACTCCCATCTCTCCTCCCCCCACATCTCCCCAGCCTCTCATCTCCTCTCCTTCCCCCAAGCATCTCCCTTCTCCTCCTCCTCTTCCTCCTCCCCATCCCAACTCTCCTCCTCCCTCCCCATCCTAGCCTCTCCTCCTCCTCCCATCCTAGCCTCTCCTCCTCCTCCCCATCCTAGCCTCTCCTCCTCCTCCCAGCTTCTCATCACTTGCTCACACACTACTTCACCGCCTCTTCCCTCCAACTGGGCCGTCGTCAGCTGTGCCAAGGCCAGTTTTCACGCCCGTCAGTAGGCGCCAGGGGAGGACAACCAGTTTACCCAGGACCTGAGAATACCCCCAAAACAACCTCCTTACGATATAGTCTGGGAATATGAGAACTCCATCCAGTCATGATCATGTTCTGGACAGTATGAGTGCAATTTTGACTCCATTTTGTGTGTCGTAATCTTGAAAGGTGAGCCAGGTTAATGATTAACGGTTTGATAACGAGGAAAATATTTTTAACTTGTGGTGTTTTTTAAGTATTGTGGAGATTAGGAGTCGTCAGTTTTTACAGTATGGTTGATGGTGTTATGGTGGTGTTGGTGTGATGGTGTTATAGTGTCGGTGATGGTGCTGTATAGTGGTTATAAACCCTGTCTCCCACTGGAACTTAAACTTTACCTTACACCCAACTCTTGAGACTATGTTTTTCATTATCTTTAACGAGATAACGTGTGTGTGTGTGTGTGTTAGTCCGCGGCGTTTGGAACGGGAGTACTGGAGAGAGAAACAGACAGAGTGAGACAGACAAATACAGATAGAAAAAGAAAGACAGAGAAAGAAATACAGACAAAGAAAGACAGGCAGACAAACAGACAGAAACACAGAGAGAGAAAGACAGAGAAATGCATACAGACAGACAGATGAGGGAAGCAATGTGAGGGGAATGAAGGAGGGGGCAGGAGTAGATCCCCTTCAGGTAAATTAATGATGATTTGTAGGTGAGAAGACGACCTCTCTCTCTCTCTCTCTCTCCGAATATTTTTTGGCAATCACTCCTGTAGTGTGTGTGTGTGTGTGTGTGTGTGTGTGTGTGTGTGTGTGTGTGTGTGTGTGTGTGTTTTGTTCCTTTAGGGCTGCAGCATAAAAACAGCAAAAAAAAAAAACAAATAGTGCAATTGGTGAAATCTGAGCCAAGAGTCTGAAACATGATGCCTTTATGCCGCGGGGTGTGAGGTGCATTAGTCTCGTATGTGTGTGTGTGTGTGTGTGTGTGTATGTGTATGTATTGGGTTAGGAGTATGTGGAGGTCGTTATGTGGGGTCATGGGAGAGTATGTAGGATCATGAGATAGTATGTAGGGTCATGGGAGAGTATTGGGGTCATGAGATAGTATGGGGTCATGGGGAGTATGGGGTCATGGGAGAGTGTGGGGTCATGAGATAGTATGTGGGGTCATGGGGAGTATGGGTGCGGGAGGTCGAGGCTCCATGATAGATAGTGACAAGTGAACCATGGGAGACTGACAGCCCAGTCCCGTGTCTTATGACTTAGCCGAGACCCGCCCACCACTACCTGCACCGCCACTACCACCACCTGCACCACCTGCACCACTTCCACCACCTGCACCACCTGCACCACTTCCACCACCTGCACCACTTCCATCACCATCACCAGTATCACCTACACCACCACTGCCATCACATCAGGAGCTGGAGGTTATGAGGGATGGTGACTGGCTCAAGGAGGATGTGAGGAGGAAGAAGGAGAAAGTGAGAGAGAGAGAATGGTGATAATTGTCTGGAGGAAAGTAGAGAAAGAAAACTGGAGGAGAGGAAAATATATATATATATATTTTTTTTTTCGTTTTGTCGGGGCGAGCTGATAATAATAATTTATTGACCACTCTTATGTATGAATGGGATGGGATGGAAAGAAATTGATAATGTTAAAGTTGAGATAAATGGACGGTAGGAACAGGAAATAGAGAGGAACAGCACATCCAGCCAGCCAAGGGCCTAATAGACCACTTCCACCGCATGAATAATGGAATTAACGCAATTACCTGCACCGCCAGCTGGAAAAATTACCTGAGTGCTGTTATCCATCCTCTCTTCATTACATATACTTATTTATATATTTTTTCGTTTTCTTAATTTATTTACCTGTTTTTGTTGTGACGTTTTTTCTTCTATTTTTTCTCTCTCGTCGACGTTTTACACTGGTCACAGGGAACGTTTATTAGGACGTTGTTCATGAGGAGTTGTGGTCGACGTAGCCCCACAGGTTTTGTTCATTCCGGTCGTTTACTCCTCACTTCCTCTCACTCTCACCCCCAGCCTCCAACTGCTGATCAAGAGCCACATAATTACGTCCTATATCGACCTTGAGTCTCTGATAAGAGTATTGGGTAGGCTGGAGGAGAGAGAAGAGAGAGAGAGAGAGAGAGAGAAAGAGAGAGAGAGAGAGAGAGAGAGAGAGAGAGAGAGAGATGCTTAGAGGGTGATGAAGGGAGGATGAGGAGGGTGATGAAGGAGTGATGAGGAGGAGGAGAAGACGCGTAGATGAGTGATGAGGAGGGTGATGAAGGAGTGATGAGGAGGGGGGAGAGACTCTTAAGGCGGTATAAAGGTTAAAGAAAGACAGGGAAGCACTTAGGAAAAGG